>NW_026876907.1:0-207419 GCF_032173495.1 Musca vetustissima | reverse complement strand
TATGAAGTAAAAATTAGTAGATCCTTGCAGTACGGAAACAGACTCATTCATTATGCTTGATGTAGTGGCAGTTAACAGGTAACATAAGGCAACGCAAGGCGAGCAGAATATTAGGAATGTTCGTTAACTCACAATTTTTCCAGAAAACAGCGGCAGATATTTTATCAGCTGTTTTGTTATAATTTGTAAACAAACAAAACAATTTGTGGAACAAATGCACAGCTCTCAGATCATTTTGAAATTATTACCATAGGCGGCCTACTGATGCTGATTACAGCAACATACATTTTTTCTGGGGGAAATCAGTACTTCCCGAGATATGGGGTTCCAAATTTAAAAAAATACCCCCCACTTTTTATTGAATATATTTAAGAATGCCACTCTGAAATGTTAATTTCAATTTTTTTAAATAACCGGCCTTTGGTCGGGATTTTAAGACTTTCTCCTATGGACAGGTGGAAAATTGGGTTACGCGAGCAGAATTCTCTTTTAATTTCATTTTTTCTAAATAGGCGGCCTTCGGCCGGGAATTTAGGACTTGGGTTACGCGAGCAGAATTCTCATTTAATTTGAACTTTTTCTAAATAGCCGGCCTTCGGATTGTACAACCTATTATTTTTACCTAGCCTAGATTAAGTCTGAAGATGGGATCCATTGGTCCACTCCTTCTGGTACCTCCCATTGTCAATATTTTCAATATTTATAAATTCAATATTAGACGAATGGAGTGACCGATTTGAAGTAGGGTAAGTAAATAAATTCAATATTATGCCATGTTCTGACGGGAATTCGAACAACGTAGTTCGCTCTCAGAATTACGTACATGAATTAACCCGTTCATACAACACTATTCTTAATTCATGTCATCAGAGTTTTTTATTTCAAACTTTTTGTTTCTTGTTTTACACCAAAATTGTAACATATTTGCGTGAATCACATATGGATCTAAATAGAAAAAATAATTCTCTTTCTCCTGACTATAATATCAACCCCTATCTCTTTACTTTAATTCCGGTTTTCCATTTTTCCTTAAAATATTGTTGTTTTCAATATATTTGTATATTTTCTCACCTCAGATGTCACATTTAAAAAATTGGAGAATTTTTGTTTGGGTTTCCCCACTTTTGTCTCAAAATTTGCATCCTTCTGCATATATAAGAACTAGAATTTTGTTTACTTTTCATTCATCATTTTCAATTTTACTGAAAAACTTTGAAAATTTTAAAAAAAATTTCATGCTGTCAAAATTAATTTATTTTCGATAAATTCTCTCAATTGTTAGAGATGGGACAAAATTCTTGGTGATTCAGAGAGTGATTCGAATTGAACAACGTACAAAAGTCGGTGTTCGCTCAGACAATTTTGTATGGGGAACTAAGTAATTTTTTCTTAATTAAGGGTCGAACAACAAATGAGAGAGCGAAAAAAGCGCGTCTGTACATTGTATTAGGCGAATGGAGTGACCGATTTGAAGTAGGGATAAGTAAATCGACTTTCGACTAATCGACTTTTTGTATTGAAAAGTCTAAAAGTCGAAGTCGACTTTTGATCTATGAGAAAATCGTAAAGTCGACTTTCGATTTTCTTCATAAATACTTGGTTTTTTTTTATCACAAAGCTCAAATTGCCCAAAAATTGCACTTTCCGGAATTTTACTTTATCTGTTCACAATAATTCATAAAAAAAATATTTAGTAGATTTTGCAGAAGTCAGTAAAAGCCGAAAATCGATTTCGAACAGTTTTGACAAAATCGAAAAGTCTAAATATCGACTTTTGCGCTCGACTGCGTATCCATAATTTGAAACAAACTTTACACCTGAAAGTGACTCTTTGCAAAAAAAAAAAAAAAAAAATAATTTCTTTATAAAATCAATTTGGGGGAAATCTCTCGCGGAAGAAAAAGACGAAAGGGAAAAAGAAGCAGAACACTAGGAAAAGGAATCCTATATGAATTTTCGAATGGTTTGTGGCACTACGCCTGGCGGATGTGTATGCGACCGGGGCCGGTAACACGTAATGTCTACCTAAATTTCTTACGAGAATACCGATATCGTAACATCATTTTCTGTTAAATACACTGAGAACAAATTTCTTTACTCTCTGAAATGCAATGGAATAATGAGAGAAAAACAAGTGAAAAAGCGGTAAGTTCGGCCGGGCCGAACTTTGGATACCCTCCACCATAGATATATTGACAGGTACTATAAATGAAAATATAGGGAACATACCAAAAAGTGCACCTATACCGACATTTCTAAAAACAGATTATGTAAACCATAATACAAATTTTAGAAAATTTTAAAGGATAATTATACCCTCAGCCTTATGGCTAATTAGTGTGTATACACTTTCACACGGTGAAAATGTGCCTCATCGAAATATTGGTTCTAGACCCCATGTTTCTTTGGACCAAATCCGTTTCAGAAAATTTAGATTTCATCCAAACTTTGCCCATCTTATTATTTCTTCCAAACTTAGTTCAAATTCGAAGATGGGGAATATCGGTCCACTCCTTCTGGAACCTCCAATCAGGGGCTAGGTCTAAATGCGGCTATAGTTCACTACCGAACCTTACGTTCTAATTTTTTATCTCTCTATCCTCCGCAGTTGAAATGATTACAAAAGGGTCTTAGAACCAAACCCAAAACGCGCAACAAATCAGATAAATATTTTAATATAAAAAAGGGGGTATATGGGGACTACCCCAAAAAGGGGGCGAATATTAATAATTTTTGGTAGGGAGATTTGTTACCATATACGCCTACAAAATACCAAATTGCAGCAAATTCGGTTGAAAAAGGCGCTCAATAACCCCAAAATACCGAAAATTGGGGGTACCCTTATATGGGGACTATCCGAAAAAATGGACCTATATTCATAATATTTTGTGGAGAGATTTGGAAACTATTAAGAACTCAATGTACAAAATTTCAGCGTATTCGGTAGAAAAACGCGCTCCAGAACCCAAAATACTGAAAATTGGGGGGTACCCGTATATGGGGGATATCCGAAAAAATTGACCTATATTTATAATTTTTTGTGGAGAGATTTTGTACCTATTAATAACCCAATGTATTAAATTTCAGCGTATTCGGTTGAAAAACGCGCTCAGGAACCCCAAAATACCGAAAATTGGGGGTACCCTTATATGGGGGCTATCCGAAAAAATATACCTATATACATAATTTTTTGTAGAGAGATTTGGTACCTATTAAGAACTCAAAATACTAAATTACAGCCAATTCGGTGGAAAAATACGATCAAAACCCCCAAAATACTGAAAATTAGGAGGTACCGTTATATGGGGGCTACCAGAAAAAGTGGACCTATATTTATAATTTGTTGTGTAGACATTCAGTACCCAATAAGAACTCAATGTACCAATTTTCAGCGTATTCTGTTGAAAAACGAGCTCAAGAACCCCAAAATACCGAAATTTGGGAGGTACTGTTATATGGGAGCTATGCCTAAACGTGGACCGATATATCCCATCTTCGAACTTGACCTGCCTGCAGACAAAAGACAACCCTATGCAAAATTTCAGCACCCTATCTCAATTCCTTCAGAAGATAGCGTGATTACAACAGACGGACGGACGGACAGACGGACGGACGGACGGACGGACGGACATGGCTAGATCGTCTTAGAATTTTACCCTGATCAAGAATATATATACTTTATAGGGTCGGAAATGAATATTTCGATGTGTTACAAACGGAATGACAAAATCAATATACCCTCCATACTATGGTGGAGGGTATAAAAAAAAACATAGAATCGCTGGGGGATGCCTCGGGAATTTAAGTCGACATATAAGGAATAAAAACCCTCTTACTCATATGAAAAGGGAAGATACTCCCATGAAAATACAGATTTGTCAAAATGTTGAAACGGTTGAATTAGATTTGCGGACCGCAAGTACCCAAATTCGAAATCCACAACAAACCATAGCCCAGTACATCCGCAGACCACCACCAATAAGAAAGGTGGAAAAGATCGATAGGCAAGTGTTCAAAATGTTAGCAAAAGTGTTCAAAATGTTAGCATGCATTAAAAATAGTTGAAGAGCCAGAATTTAAAAAAATAATACTAGCTGTGTCACAGTGCCCTGGGTATACAATACCTACGAGATGAACACTTGCAAAAAAATTGTTGCCGAAAGTGTATAACGATATTTTGTATACCGTGAAAGAACCAGTACGATCAGCTTCGGTTATACATATGCCTAACAACGAATGGATAGACTTTGCAGTCTAATACATGTTACATGCCCGTAAGCGCTCAATTTATTGACGAAAATAGTACCCTAAGGTCATACTTATTGTCATGCGAGGAATTGAAAGAGGACCAAACTGCTGATAAGTTAACGAAATTTTTAAAATCGTTGATAACAGATTTTCAGATTGAAAATGAAATAACAGCAGTAGTGAGTGACAGTGCGGCAAACAACGACTGCAATACTACAGGGACAATGGAGAGGTATTGGATGTTTCGCTTATTCCTTAATTTTAATAGTGGAATCTGGTCTAAAACCCAACAAGGATACTTTGGTAAAAGTAAAATCTATTGTAGAGCACTTCCGAAGGAGCGCCTAGCATTCCAAGAAACTATTGAATAAAAGATGGGGGGTCTTCCCGAATTAAAATTAAAGCTGTCGGTCTCAACGAGGTAAAACTCCACATATGAGATGGTAGAGCGTATACTCTTGTTTAAAGACGCAATAATTTCCACTATATATCTGATTCTACCAGATTTATTTTTACTTTTGAATAATTGGATGTAACCGAAAAGGATGTAACTCTCTCAAAAAAAAAAAAATCCCCTGCGAAAGAATTTTTTCTGGCACAGGGAAAATTATAAGAGACAGCCTAAGGCCTCTTCAGATTTGTATTAAGTTCATTGTAAGAACTCGTCAATAGATATTTACTTAAATTGAAATCGAGGGTTTACAATAAGCACACAACAATTGGGTATACAAAGTTCGTAGGAGAAAAAAATCCATAAAACTATATTTTTTATAATTTATAATAAAGATTTATATATGTATATATATATATATATATATATATTCGCTTCTTTTGGAATATTTAATACATTTCTGTAGCAGGGACAAAAATTCGATTTCCACATTATGGAACACATCATATAACTTTCGGAATGTTGCCAACCAAATAAATAATTTTTAAACTCTCTAAAGTTTTTATACCCTCCACCATAGTATGGAGGGTATATTAATTTTGTCATTCCGTTTGTAACACATCGAAATATTCATTTCCGACCCTATAAAGTATATATATTCTTGATCAGGGTAAAATTCTAAGACGATCTAGCCATGTCCGTCCGTCCGTCCGTCCGTCTGTCCGTCCGTCCGTCCGTCTGTTGTAATCACGCTATCTTCTGAAGGAATTGAGATAGGGTGCTGAAATTTTGCATAGGGTTGTCTTTTGTCTGCAGGCAGGTCAAGTTCGAAGATGGGATATATCGGTCCACGTTTAGGCATAGCTCCCATATAACAGTACCTCCCAAATTTCGGTATTTTGGGGTTCTTGAGCTCGTTTTTCAACAGAATACGCTGAAAATTGGTACATTGAGTTCTTATTGGGTACTGAATGTCTACACAACAAATTATAAATATAGGTCCACTTTTTCTGGTAGCCCCCATATAACGGTACCTCCTAATTTTCAGTATTTTGGGGGTTTTGATCGTATTTTTCCACCGAATTGGCTGTAATTTAGTATTTTGAGTTCTTAATAGGTACCAAATCTCTCTACAAAAAATTATGTATATAGGTATATTTTTTCGGATAGCCCCCATATAAGGGTACCCCCAATTTTCGGTATTTTGGGGTTCCTGAGCGCGTTTTTCAACCGAATACGCTGAAATTTAATACATTGGGTTATTAATAGGTACAAAATCTCTCCACAAAAAATTATAAATATAGGTCAATTTTTTCGGATATCCCCCATATACGGGTACCCCCCAATTTTCAGTATTTTGGGTTCTGGAGCGCGTTTTTCTACCGAATACGCTGAAATTTTGTACATTGAGTTCTTAATAGTTTCCAAATCTCTCCACAAAATATTATGAATATAGGTCAATTTTTTCGGATAGTCCCCATATAAGGGTACCCCCAATTTTCGGTATTTTGGGGTTATTGACCGCCTTTTTCAACCGAATTTGCTGCAATTTGGTATTTTGTAGGCGTATATGGTAACAAATCTCCCTACCAAAAATTATTAATATTCGCCCCCTTTTTGGGGTAGTCCCCATATACCCCCTTTTATACCCTCCACCATAGTATGGAGGGTATATTAATTTTGTCATTCCGTTTGTAACACATCGAAATATTCATTTCCGACCCTATAAAGTATATATATTCTTGATCAGGGTAAAATTCTAAGACGATCTAGCCATGTCCGTCCGTCCGTCCGTCCGTCTGTTGTAATCACGCTATCTTCTGAAGGAATTGAGATAGGGTGCTGAAATTTTGCGTAGGGTTGTCTTTTGTCTGCAGGCAGGTCAAGTTCGAAGATGGGATATATCGGTCCACGTTTAGGCATAGCTCCCATATAACAGTACCTCCCAAATTTCGGTATTTTGGGGTTCTTGAGCTCGTTTTTCAACAGAATACGCTGAAAATTGGTACATTGAGTTCTTATTGGGTACTGAATGTCTACACAACAAATTATAAATATAGGTCCACTTTTTCTGGTAGCCCCCATATAACGGTACCTCCTAATTTTCAGTATTTTGGGGGTTTTGATCGTATTTTTCCACCGAATTGGCTGTAATTTAGTATTTTGAGTTCTTAATAGGTACCAAATCTCTCTACAAAAAATTATGTATATAGGTATATTTTTTCGGATAGCCCCCATATAAGGGTACCCCCAATTTTCGGTATTTTGGGGTTCCTGAGCGCGTTTTTCAACCGAATACGCTGAAATTTAATACATTGGGTTATTAATAGGTACAAAATCTCTCCACAAAAAATTATAAATATAGGTCAATTTTTTCGGATATCCCCCATATACGGGTACCCCCCAATTTTCAGTATTTTGGGTTCTGGAGCGCGTTTTTCTACCGAATACGCTGAAATTTTGTACATTGAGTTCTTAATAGTTTCCAAATCTCTCCACAAAATATTATGAATATAGGTCCATTTTTTCGGATAGTCCCCATATAAGGGTACCCCCAATTTTCGGTATTTTGGGGTTATTGAGCGCCTTTTTCAACCGAATTTGCTGCAATTTGGTATTTTGTAGGCGTATATGGTAACAAATCTCCCTACCAAAAATTATTAATATTCGCCCCCTTTTTGGGGTAGTCCCCATATACCCCCTTTTTTATATTAAAATATTTATCTGATTTGTTGCGCGTTTTGGGTTTGGTTCTAAGACCCTTTTGTAATCATTTCAACTGCGGAGGATAGAGAGATAAAAAATTAGAACGTAAGGTTCGGTAGTGAACTATAGCCGCATTTAGACCTAGCCCCTGATTGGAGGTTCCAGAAGGAGTGGACCGATATTCCCCATCTTCGAATTTGAACTAAGTTTGGAAGAAATAATAAGATGGGCAAAGTTTGGATGAAATCTAAATTTTCTGAAACGGATTTGGTCCAAAGAAACATGGGGTCTAGAACCAATATTTCGATGAGGCACATTTTCACCGTGTGAAAGTGTATACACACTAATTAGCCATAAGGCTGAGGGTATAATTATCCTTTAAAATTTTCTAAAATTTGTATTATGGTTTACATAATCTGTTTTTAGAAATGTCGGTATAGGTGCACTTTTTGGTATGTTCCCTATATTTTCATTTATAGTACCTGTCAATATATCTATGGTGGAGGGTATCCAAAGTTCGGCCCGGCCGAACTTACCGCTTTTTCACTTGTTTGAGAATTCCTTCAGTCTACTCCATTCACATCTACTCAGATCGGTTAGTTCGTGAACAGTGGCATATCCCAATAATTGTTTTCGAAGGCAGTGGTACAGAAAATATTCCAGCGTTTCAATGTCTTCCCCACACGCTCTGTATCTGCTGCTACCCTCGCATCCAATCTTGAGTAGATGTGCTTTCAGGCTGCGGTGACCCGTAAGAATACCCGTCAGTCTGCTAATTTCTTTTTTGTTTAGCGTTAGGATTTGCTTAGTTTTGTCTTAATTTGGGTCACCCCATAAATTTTTTGTTATCTTTCCTGTCCTGCCTTCATTATCAAAAAAGTGTTTTGTGGGCAGTACTCACATCTATTGTGGCATTTCTAGCTAGTTGGTTGACTATCCCGTTGCCTGTTACTCCTGTGTGAATCGGTATCCATATAATTCGTATAGGTTCTTGTTGTTAGAATTTGTTAATGGTATTTATACATTCCAATACAGATAAAAAGGACAATGGTTTCCGAAGTGGAGTATATTTAAAACGCCGACGATTTAAACTGCTTAAATTCTTTTTTATTTCAAATATTACAAACAATTTCAACACAGATCAATTGATTTAAAGATGTAAAAAATTTAAATATGATATTTCCGGAGCAGTACCAACGGCCATTCAATTCAACGAGGAAACGGAGCTAAATTTGGCAAGATACCGATATCTTGTCAAAAGCTCCAATACTCTATACTCGGACAGACAGAGGGACTATCAGCTTAGCATACTTATTAAATTCAGTTGAGGTGTTTTTTTTACTGAGAATAAAGTGTATCAGAGAAGGAGTAATCAATACTTTTTATTTTGGTTCATTTATTTGTGTATTACCTGCGATTGGAAACAGGTTACGATTCAGGGTTGAGTCCAGGTTTCGAACTCCACCAAGCGGACTTCTAATTTACGGCATTTGATGGTTCCCCGTGATATCTAAAATAAAATAACAAATATTAATCATTCGGAAATTAATAATAAACAAAAGTTAACACTTGAAACATACCTGCATGAGGTGTAGAGTTCCTTTCGGTATTGTCGTATCCAATTATTCTGAACCTGGAGAAGTATAGTATAGTGAATAGTAGATAAGATAAGGAAAAAGTCTGGGTAAAGTTCTTTTGGTATGGTGGTAGGGATGAGGTGTATGATTTAGTTTTGAGTAGCAAGCACCACCTTTCATCCGACGAGTGCATAGAAAACAGTTTTAATAGAAAATTGCAAAATTATGAATGAAAAGAGGTTTATCATTGAATTTATTGATATCGGTATAGGGACTGAAGACACGAGGACTATGAAATGTTGCTGACGTAGTATAGGGAGTGGTATCCGGAAGCCAATGCTGAGGAGACCAAACTATTGTATTTTCATATATACCGGCTGTTATGACACTCTGTTATAGCTTGTACCTTCTCCTGTAGGATCGTGCTATGATCTGTAAAGATGAGAAATTTCGGTACTCGGGTTCTTCAATAAAAAAAAAAATCCCAGTCCAGTCTTTCCTCCTAGTCGAGAGCCATCTGTGTAGCAATAGTTACCAGCTGGCATATATAAAAACTAGACCATTTTTACTTTTCATTCAATATTTTCAATTTTACTGACATATTTTTAAAATTTCATATATATTTTCATGCTGTCAAAATAATTTATTTTCTATAAATACTTTCAATTGTTAGGGATGGGGCAGGGTGTTCGCTCCGAAAATTTTCTATAGAGAACTAAGTAATTACTTCATAATTAAAGGTCGAACCATGGCACAATAAATAGGTAGTCCATTTAGCGATTAACAGTCAAAGTGGATAATATTAACAGTCAAAGTGGATAATATCTACTTGTATTCGATGTGCAATGTTGCCAACCATGTTAATTATTAAAAATGGAAAATTTTGACAGATAATCGAGACAAAAACAAATGTTTTTGTTTTGATACATCACCTTATTATTGCATCATGCGACGAACCATGATGCCATCGCACAATGGCATTTAGCGCAGCTGATGTCTTGATTAACTGTCAAAGTGGGTAATTTCTACTTGAATTCGATGTGCAGTGTTGCCAACCATTTGAAATATTATATGGAAAAATTTGACAGATAATCGAGACAAAAACAAAGGTTTTTGTTGGTATGCATCAGCTTATGATGCAATAATAAGGTGATGTGTCAAAACAAAAACCTTTGTTTTTGTCTCGATTATCTGTCAAATTTTTCCATATAATATTTCACATGGTTGGCACCATTAACCATCGACTTCAAGTAGAAATTACCCACTTTGACAGTTAATCAAGACATCAGCTGAGCTAATAGTACGTTTACATTATACCGGATTTCGTTAACCCTGTGGATTTCAATTGTCAATTCCATTGTATACATGCCAAATAAATCCTCATCGAGTAGGTTAACCCGGTAAAAAGTTATAATGTAAATGCCGTTTAAATGGACTACCTATTCATTGTTCCATTGGGCGAACGAATGAGAGAGTGAACAATATTCGTCTGTACATGACATTATATTTCGATGATATACATAATAGTATGTTTACATTGTACCGGATTAAGTTAACCCAGTGGGCTTTAATTATCAATTCCATTACATATTTGTCAAATAAATCCTCATAAAGTAGGTTAATCCAAGATCTATTAATAAGGTCGCCAAGATAGCAATCGAAATCGGAAAACAGCTGTTTTTTTCTCTAGTCTAATGTCAAAAATTTTGACTTTGTTTACGTTTTCATAATGGAAGTCAATTCACAATAATGCATTTTGACAGCAAACTTGAGAGGTATCGATTATCAGCTGGTCTCCCTGTTTGACCTTATTTATAGGCCATGGGTTAACCCTGCAAAAAGATCTAATGTACATATCGTTTAAGGCTTGAATTAATATCTGGGGAACTTTTTAAATAAACATTTATGTATGTGCATACAAATATTTTTTTGACCTTTTGATTAATATACATATTTATGGTATGTATGCAAGTGTGACAAATTGCAATAAACACACACACACAGAGATAAGCAGGTGTTGCATAAGTTCAATGTCAATGGCCAGATAAATGCCCCGATGGAAATAAACCACAAATCAAAAAACAAAAAACCAATACATTGTTACAATGTTCGCGTATCTAACTGGGGCGACTACTGTCACCATTAACACGATATCTATTGGACTGGAGTTCATTATCACTGCTATTATCATTTATGTTATGATTATTATTAATAATATGAATTGGTTAAGAAACAGTCTTTGGACACTACTAACATATATTCGAAAAAAGGCAAATTGAGAAGAAGATGAAATTCAAATTCAGCTGCTTTCAATAAAAAACTGCATATAAAACACATACATAACCCCCCAAAAGAGTATAGCAACAACAGTGTCGCACTCGAGTGCGATCACTGGGAATAGAAATCGGTGTGTGTGCGTGTGCGCGCGCCCGTCTTCTTCTGCATAACAAAGCCGACACTATGAAATCGAAATCATTAGTCCAAACGTTTTCCATTAATGATGCTCCGTCTCTCCCCCATTCGTTAAGTCGGTATTATTTAATCGAATATGTATATTCGCATTTTCGTTGGAATTTTGCTAATTTTTTGCACTTTCCTTTAGTTTTATAAAAAAGCATCTATACATATATAAAATAGATGACAGCAAACAAAGAGGGTGAAAAGCAACAACAGCAACAATAACAACATTGCCCACAATTTGTGAAACTTATCTAACCAACCGTCATCTTCATCAACGTGTAATTTGCAAATTTCTTTTCATTTTCTTTAGTGGAAATTTATTTATTTTTTGTGTTGTTTTTCTATTTTGTTTTAGGGGGTTTTTGGTCTTTTGCAAAATTTGAAGATGTTTCACTGTTGATGAAACAAACCTGCAATATTGACAACAAAATTTGTTAATTACATACAGTGGCTCCATCGCATAATCGGACAAAAGTTTTCCTATATATAAATGTAGATAGATAAATGTATAAAAGCAAATTTCATTTGCACGGATCAGATGGAAAGATGTATGTGTGGTGTAAGCCAAATGCTGAATTTAATCATAAGAATACAAAAGCCACTGTTAAGCACAAAGGAGGTTCTGTTATGGTTTGGGGCTGCATGTCGAGTGCGGGCAATTTGCATTTTATTGATGGTAAAAATGGACAAATTTGTCTACGTCAAAATTTCAAAAAAAAAAAAAAATGTGCAGACAAATTGGGTATCGCGAACAACTTTGCCATTTATCAAGACAACGATCCCAAGCACACATCAGGTGTTGCAAAGCTTTGGTTGATCCATAACTGCCCCAAACTTATACAAACACCTGCACAGCGCCCAGACCTTAACGTAATTGAGCATCTTTATGAAGAATTAGCCAGGAGAGTGTACGAAAAAAAATTTTAACTCCTTAATACAGCTTAAGGAGGCTTTACTGAAATCGTGGAACTCCATAGAACCGGAGGTATGCCAGAATTTGGTCAAATCAATACCGAAGTGTTTACAGGCCATTCTGGACAACAAAGGATATGCAACTAAATATTAATTTCTCGATTTTTTGCATTTTTTTAACATTGATACTTTGCTTTGTCCGATTTTGCGTTGAACACAATAAATTGAGTTAATTTTGTTTTTCTAACGAAATTTTCTGTTATCACTAGGAAAGTTGTTGTTTTTTGTATCGTTCAGAAATATAAGTAAGTAATATGTAAATAAATGCGAAAAAAAACTCCACATTTAGACAATTTTTTTGAAATGTATAGCATTATTATATCTGACAAGCACTTGTCCGATTATTCGATGGAGCTACTATATGTAGGGTTTATTTTTTCGCGTAAGATTAAACCGCAATATGTAAACTTTTGACTATAAACATGAATAAATACAGGATTGGTCTGCTTCAGTGCTTTTTTTAATAGTAAAGCTGTGTACTATTTTCTCGATGCTTCCGATGGACCAGTGCGACAGTATGTTTTTTTAAACTTGTTTGTTCCTTTCGGTAATTTAATGCTAATAGTAAAATATGTAGTACGTTTTAGTACTTCCGTACCCTTGTAGTACGAATTTGTAATATAATTTTTTGCTCAGAGCATCATTTATTTTACAGAGGCCTGCCTTTATAGGGAAGATTACCATTAAAATTGCATAAATTTAGTACTTCTGATGCGTTACGTATTACAAAATCCTCATTCGAAAAAATGGTGGGTATTTTTTTGTATATCCTTGACACTTGCGGTGTTCAGCGGCTTTTTTGCATAGTTTCACTTATTTGTATATGAAGTCTCGTCTGTTTTTCACTACATCGGAAGTTTAGACCATGTGGGATAGGAAACTATATTTCATGTAACTGTCAGTAATGTTTAGTAAACATTTTCGAAAAATGTTTCCGTAAAACATTTTATTTGCACATAGTCAAAAATACGTTATGTGATATACCTAATTTTAGTGTTAGCTAATTGCAAATGGAATACTGAAGCTTGGTATTGCCTTTGTCTTCTTTTGTGTTTATTGATCTGGCAATTCTTTGTTGTATTCGCAGACTTTCTAGTGTGTATCGTTTGTTTTCATTCTTAATTTCGTCTAATATTTTGACGTTCTTAAAGTCAGCTGTGGGCGTTCGTTTAATGATGCAGCTCTTGGAGAGTTTGAGAGAAAAATTCTCCGAAAGATCTATGGGCCGATCTGCGTTTATGGAGAATATCGCCGCCGAATGAACCATAAGTTGTACCATGGCCTATAAATAAGGTCACCCAGGAAGAACAGCTGATAATCGATACCTCTCAAGTTTGCTGTCAAAATGCATTATTGTGAATTGACTTCCATTATGAAAACGTAAACAAGGTCGAAATTTTTGACATTAGACTTGAGAAAAAACAGCTGTTTTCCGATTTCGATTGCTACCTTGGTGACCTTATTAATAAATCTTGAGTTGTACCAACTATTCTCGGACATCGACATTGTCAGACGTATCGAGCTGCAGTGACTACGTTGGCATGTTGTGAGAATGGATGGAGATGCCCCAGCTCAAAAGGGATATAAAAGCGAACCAGCTGATGACTCATGCAGAAGGGGAAGGCAACATTGTCATTCAAATTGGAAAAACTGCACAAAAGACAGACTCGTCTGGAAATCTTTTTTAAGCTCGGCTAATGGAACGAAAGATCTGTCACAAGCCAGATAAGTGAGTCATTTAAATAGACACAGAATTTGGAACAAATGTCAGTCCGATTTGGCTATTAAATCGATCGATCGCTATAAAAACTGTAGTCTAAACGTGCCTGTCACATTAAAGGAAATATAAAAATGCTGCTTCAAAGTATACAAGGCACTTTATATTAATAGTCTGCTATTTTGTTGTCTAATACTCGAACCTAATAAAAACCATTAATGTATATGTGTGCGCACGCGTAATGTCTATAATGGAATTCGATACTGCACTGCATTCTTTGGGTATTTAAAACAATACGCCTTCCACAAATAATAAGCATTTTTATTTCAAAAATATTGATTGTGCAATGAAACAACAGGTTCCTTAGAACTTTCTATGTGGTTCCAATTATTTGAATTTATGTTAGGAAAAAAATAAAAAACAAAAATCCAGTGGTCAAATAAAAACGTCACCTAATTATCTTTATTTTAGATAGAAACCGGTCAGGCCAGGAGAAATGAGAATGTGTTTATATTAAATTTAATATAATCATTTGTGATTATATTTGGGTGTGCGAACACCCAAAAATTTATATGTATTTGTTAAATAAACGTCGTTGTTATCAATACAACCTTGACCTATGGGAAATAAATTACTGCAATATTTTAATACTTGAAATCAATATTTATTGAAAGAGGATTTGCAATTAAATATTCGGAGGAAATATCACAAAAATATATATTTGGGAATCGTATGTATGTTTGAAGCAAATATCAAGAATCGTTAATAGAACTATTGACGAAGTCCTAGACATAAAGGCACGTTTAGACTATGCCTTCTAAATCGATTCGATTTGTTAATCGAGTTACCAAATCCTAACTGTTTAGACTTACTTTATATAATTATCTGGCTTGTGGCAGACGAGCTGAAAGCCTAGGGCATGATGCAATAATAAGGTGATGTATCAAAACAAAAACATTTTTTGTCTCGATTATCTGTCAAATTTTTCCTTATATTATTTCAAAAATTTGGCAGCATTTCACATCGAATTCAAGTAAAATTGACCACTTTGACAGTTAATCAAGACATCAGCTGCTCTAAATGGACTACCTATTCATTGTGCCATGGCCTAGGGTTAACTATTAAAAGTAAGAAGAAGAGCGATGTCATTCACAGAGAAAACAAATGTCATTGGGCAGTTCGTCTTCGGACGGCTCAAAAAAAGGACACAATTTAAAAAGTATAATACGCCCACGACCTTATAAATAAAATTTTACAAAATGACTTGTTTTGTTAAGCATTCGCTTAACTAACACGTGTTTATCAAATTAGACGAAATTCTTCCTATACGAATACCCTATCAAGTCTTATCGGGCCTACAGAAAATATAAACTTATTGAAATTGAACTCGATTTTTTAAAGATTTTTAGACTTTGTCTACGCATGATATATGGTCCTATACCATTTATACTAAATGGAAAGTGGACTAGTGTACAGTTGAACGAACTAGTTCATTGGAACTATTCCGAGAAAGGAACGATCGGAACTAGTTCCAACTCTTTAATTAATATAGTTCCTCTTTCTGATATCGTTCATTTTTGATCTCGTTCCTTTTTGGTATCGTTCTTTATTCTCGTTCTTTTTTCTGATCTCGGACCTTTTTCTGATATCGTTCTTTTTTTTTAAGGAACAAAGGAACTATATGGAGCAACGGAACTATTTGGAGCAAAGGAACTATAAAGAACAAAGGAACTGTGTGGAGAAAAGGAACTATTTGGATCAAAGGAACTGTGTGAAGTAAAGGAACTATATGAAGCAAAGAAACTATACGGAGCAAAGGAACTATTTGGATCAAAGGAACTGTGTGGAGTAAAGAAACTATATGGAGCAAAGGAACTACATTAAAAAAGGTACGAGAAAGATCGATACGCTACGTGAACTAGATTGCCCACCTCTAGACTAGTTGGAGGAAGGGTAAAGACGAAAAGAATGTCATTGGGAGTGGAAGGAAAATTAAGATAAACAGGACAAAATAAATGATGGAAAAATGAGTTTGACTGCTAAGGAAATTTTAAATTCAGCATCGAAGAAGATTGAATGGTGGCTCCCGAAGTGGAGAATGATTAAAACACTGAAGATTTTTCCTTAGTTGGTTAGCCATTGGGGAAAAACTGTGTTCAATAAGGGATTAGTGTGTTTCAATTAAAAATGTGTTTATTTGTTATTTATGTTTGTTGGCATATTTCGGGTTTTCCTCATTTTTCATTTGTTTTATTTCATCGGTATAAGTTAGTTTTGGGAGCCGAATAGTTCATTTTGGGTAGCAAGAACCAGCCTCATCCGACGACTCAATGAACAATACCGGCTATTACAGTCATCCTCATCCATTCTCCTAAAATGAGCTGGCCAACATATTCGCTGCAGTTCGATTCGTCTGACTATGTCGATGTCCGACGGTGATATTCACAGTCGTCTTTCGGAGAATTTTTCTCTCAAACATTCCAAGAGCTACCTAAAGCCAAGTACCCATGCTTCAAATTCATATAATAGCACGGGTAGTATCAGCGTCTTGCAGAGTGTGAGTTTGGTCTGGCGGGAGGTGGCCTTGTTCTCGAATTGCTTACTCAGACCATAGTAGCATCTGTCGGCCAACATTTCTCCGGATTTCAAAGCTGATATTTTTAGTTTTGCTTATGGCGGTACCCGGGTATATAAATTCTTTGACTACCAATTGGTCGGAGTCTACTGGACGTTTTGCGCGTTGATATCATCAGCTTGGTCCTCTCGCCGTTTACTGCTAGTCCCATTTTGGCGGACTCCTTCTCAATTTGTTCAAAGGTGACTGTTACCGCTCTCAATGTTCGACCGATTATGTCAATGTCATCGGCATTGGTGAGTAAAATGTGTTGTTTTGTGTACAGAGTACCATTTCTGTTCGCCTATGCCTCTTGTATGACCTTTTCCAGCAGGATGTTAAAAAAATCACACGACAAATTGTCACCTTGTCTGAATCCTCTTTCGGCATTAAAGGGCTTCGAGAGATCCTTTCCTACTTTAACTGCTGATCTGCTGCCAGTTAAAGTTATCCTGAATAGCCGAGATAATTTTACAGAAAAGCCGAACGCAGACATGACTTTAACCACGCCTGAACATATAGAGCTGTCGAATGCGTGTTTATAGTCGACGAATAGGTGGAATGTGTCGATGTATTTTCGTGGGTTTTTCCAGGATTTGGCGCAGAGTGAAAATCTGGTCAATGGTGAAAGCCGCATTGATATGGTCCAATAATGTCATTGACCATTGTCTGGATAGCACTATATATGCGATGCGAAAGAGACTTATTCCTCTTATGTGGACTGTATACAAAAATAGATCCTTGTTTACCTAAATTTTCTCTCCCTTACTTAAGAGACCCACAGCAAGATATTCACTGTCATTATTAAACGAAAATCCCTGTTCGGAGGATATAAACATTTGTCACACTGAAAATATCAGTTCTTAACCCCTATAACCTTTAACCGATGTCTTTAAACCTGAGAGACCCTCGCAAAAGCAGCAGAGATGAGTGAGGCGAAACGATTATCGGCGATACTGCCATCATACGCATATACCACCGTCGCCTTTGTTTCGGTTTACTTATTTGTAAAGCTCATCTGTTGAATTAGTAACACAATGTCATTGATCAGTCGATCGATGCACATTTCTTGGCCACGACGATCTTCAGGCACCTAAGAATGTAAATATTTAGTAGTTTACACTGCTATTCAATATTTAATGGGTGTGATGTTGCATAAACATTGTTGGAGCTGTGGTCAATAAGACCACAAATATTTGTCAATATCAAGGACAATTTTCTTTGTTTTTCAAAATAAGGTCCGCTTAAAATAGATACATATTTATATATGTCTGAATTATACAGTAGGTGGTTTTCCATTTTTTGCCCACCATAGATCATCTCCAGATTAAATTTTTCCATGATTCGTTTAATTAAGAAACCATCGAATGTACACACAAACATTTAGTAATACACCATACCGCCATTATCGTCATCTATATAACACCATCATTATTATTATCCATCCGCTCATCATCACATCGGATCAGCAAAATTTTATAATGTGGAAAACAAACAGCCCGTGGAACAAAATGTTGTACTGTTGGTAAGCCACAAGTTTTTCGCCAAAAATTCAATTTTGCACAGAAGCCACTGAGAAGGTAGGACAGCAGATCGACTTTGCTAACCGATATCAAAAATTTAAGTAGTTAAACGGAAACTTTTTGACTAGCAGCGTTTTTTTTCGGGGTTTCTTGAAAAAAAAAGAAAACCTGTAACGAATATTTTTGTAGTTGGCGGATTGTAAGCAGGTAAATGCAAGTGCAGATTTTATTTGTATACCCTACTTCAATAGGCAACAAAATGTTAAATCACAGCCACTGAACCTCAAATAATATTTATGCACATATTAATATTTTTTGCAAGATAAATCATGGTAAGCTGATGGTATTAACGCGCAAGACGTCCAATAGACTCAGAACAACTGTGGAACTTAAGAACTACAGCCTCGAGGTAGTCACAGATTTTTTATACCTTGGTAGCGCCATAAATAAAACTATTGACATCAGTTTTGAAATCCGCAGAAGTATAGTGTTGGCCGACAGATGCTATTATGGTTTAAGTAAACAGTTTAGAAACAAGGCCATCTCCCGCCAAATCAAACTCACACTCTACAAGACACAAACAGATGAGACAGCCCTTGGAGTGTTTGAGAGAAAAATACACCTAAAGATCTATGGGCCAAACTGCGTTGACTGTGAATATCGCCGTCGACTGAACCATGAGTTGTACCATCTATTCTCGGACATAGTCATTGTCAGACGTATCGAGCTGCAGCGAAAACGTTGGCTAGGTCATCTTTTGAGAATGGATGAGGATGCCTCAGCACAAAAGGCATATCAAAGCCAGCCAACTGATGGTTCACGCAGAAGGGGAAGGCCACGAATTCGATGTGAACATTAAGTAGAAGACAACATCTCGGAACAGGGTCTTTCAAATTGGCAAGGCCAACGCTAGAATGGAAGAGGATGCCCCAGCATAAAAGCGAGCCTACTTATGACTCACGACGCGTTTCGCCGTTGGTTAAGCGGCTCATCAGGCATGTTGGGCTATGTGGCTTTACAAAGGTCGTACGTTGATAACTTGTATTTATTCCGCCCTGATGCGAAACTTGCATATGCGAATTAAATTCAAATTTGTCAAAGTATGCAAGTTTCGCATCAGAGCAGAATAAATACAAGTTATCAACGTACGACCTTTGTAAAGCCACATAGCCCAATATGCCTGATGAGCCGCTTAACCAACGGCGAAACGCGTCGCATAATGGTGGGTACGTAGATTCTTCTCCTGGCGTTCCTTTTCATTGCAAAACTTAGGTCATCAATCTCGACTTACTTTCAAATGATCACTGCCCTTACAAGGCAAAATTCAAATAACAAAAATTAATTTCAGCTGAGCACGGCTAGGGCTCGAACCTAGGTCCTCGGAGCAACACAAATGTTGCCAGACCACTTAACGTTCTGAGCCATCAACACACTTCCAAAACGGTTGCGCAAAAGCATGTGTATACCATGGAACCAATTGTAGGTGTGTGGATTAATTATCCATCGCTACAACAAAAATCTGCTTTGAAAAGGACTGTTCATAGAATGAAGACAAATGTCGAACTTTGACAAATTTGAATTTAATTCGCATATGCAAGTTTTGCATCAGGGCGGAATAAATACAAGTTATCAACGTACCACCTTTGTAAAGCCACATAGCCCAACATGCCTGATGAGCCGCTTAATCAACGGCAAAACGCGTCGCATAATGGTGGGTACGTAGGTTCTTCTCCTGGCTTTCCTTTTCATTGCAAAACTTAGATCATCAAGCTCGACTCGAAAGAGTATAAATAATCACTTAATTAAAATGTAAATATCAATGGTAGTTATATTCTCGAAACTTTAAAAAAAAATTGCCGCTATTTTAGTCTATTCAGAGGGGCCTGTTCTGTAATCGATAAACCACAATAGTCCTTACTTTAATTTATTTATTTAATTCATTTCTGCACTGCCGTCATTGATTCAATCGCTCATCTAGATCGTTTAATACATGGCACAATAAATAGGTAGTTCATTTAGTGCAGCTGATGTCGCGATTAATTGTCAAAGTGAGTATTTTCTACGTGAATTCGATGTGCAATGCTTCCAACCATGTGAAATATTATACGCAAAATTTTGACAGATTGTCGAGACAAAAACAAAGGTTTTTGTTTTGATACATCACCTTATTATTGCATCATGGTTCAGTTCATTGACCGAAATAACTGACGTGTACCAATGGACGACTGAACTAGTTCCTTTTGCGGTGCGAAACGAAAAGGGTTGAATAGCCTCAGGAAAGAGATTGCCTAACTATAAAATCTTTGCTTAAATACGAATTAAATCTTTATATGCGGATTAAGGGTTAAAAGTAATTTGTTAGCGCAGTTACCCGGGAATAGGAAATGTCATTAGCCAACGTTAATAGTGGTGTATCAGAAGGAGATTGCAGCAAATATGCCTGTTAGAATTAGGTCGTTCCGGAACGAATTAGATTAAAGAGACCGCTGTTCTTCATAAGGAACGATCGATATTAGGTCCCATACATGAATTCGTTCTAGTTCCTTTTGTTCCAGTCGTTCAGTTTTGCTCTTGTTCACATAGTTCCTTTTGATATAATCGTTCATTTAGATCGTCTCGCTCGTTCACCTATGAACGACTGAACTTAAAGGAACTAAATGAAATAAACTAACTCGTTTTGCGAAACGAACTGAAAAATAGATATCGAAAAGTTTCAGGAACGAGATTGTCGAAGGGCTAAACGATAAGGTAACCGCCACTGACAAAGATCGAGGTAGATATAAGGCATATTCTCAGAGCAAGTTATGGTTTTTTGTTGTCACGGGAAAAGAGATGTTCAAAAGAAATAAAAGGCGATTCGTTCATGATCGGTGGCTAAAAATATAACGAAGTCACTAGCACTGTGACTAAAAGCTGAAATTGAACCCAGGGACAGGAATTTTGTCACTCAACGTCTGTAATGTTGTGTCATTAATAGTCAGTGGCAAGGAATTCTGTTGTGGTGGTGGACACGCATTCTGAGGGATTCATTTTTCTTCGGAAGGCTGTAGAGAGCATGGTTGGGCTTATGGTGAAATATCTCCTGGATAAATAATTGGTAATATGACCGCCACATAAAAGAATCGAGGAAGAGTTAAGGTAATATTTTAAACTTATTACTCTTCTTCGTCAAAATTATGAATATTTTCGACTTTGCGAAAATATAAAAAAGGATGTTCATAAAAATATGAACATGCTCGGCTTCATTTTCATTTCATGATTCATTTCATTTTATGATCACTTCACATTTATGCATTTCATAAAGGATGTTCAAGTGGTTTTATGATAAGTGGACAATGCAGCCACAAGATCTGCGCTGATAATAAAGAATCAATAGAAGTCCACACACAAAGATATTGGTGCGCTCATTTGATGTACACAAATGAACGCAACCCCCATGTGCACTGTGAGAACTGATAGTTGTTATGTGTTTAAGATAGTCTAAGTTAGATTAGTTTATGTAGTACTTAAGTCAGAATATTTCATAAATAAATTAGAGTTGAAACTACAATCGAACAAGAAGGTTGGGTTTCAATATCTCACTTTAACAAAGGACGATCCGATATTTCGTGATCGGTGGCCAGATCTGTCTAAAGAAGAAGGTCGAAAGAGAGATTATCCAACTTCTCAAATTTATAAATTCGAATTCGTTGAAGTGGGCGTAACATTAGCCTCAAAAGAAGTAAAATTCGGTAAGATATTGCGTGATCGATGGCAGCAGATAATAGGCAAGGTCAACAAGTCCTGTGGCTCAACAAACCCTGTGAGTAGATAATCGAAAAATCGACGAAAAATTTCATCTCGATGATCTCGGTTTCATTATACATAGAGACTACAAGAAGGTGGATGACGATCCGATGGTGCTAAATTTAGCCTTGAAGATAGGTTGAAGTCATTATACGCCTAAACAGGCCTAATTGTAAAGGATGAAGAGACTGAAAAGAAATGTGACACGGAATGAGAAATTCATAGAAATTCTGAGGGTTCTATATATGAAGAATATTTGTGGTGGCAGCGATTAGTCGTCAGGTCAACATAAAAAATTAGTATCTTGCAATAAGTAACGCATAAGGTTCTCGATTTAAATGAGGCAATAAGGGACTAGAAAAAATAGCCATTTCTGTGTTCAGAAGGAGAGATATGGACAAAAAGAAACAATGCGAAAAATTAATTATTTATCCTGGCATTCGACAGGATCTTATCCGAAGAGGAGATACCTCGTTACATGCGGAAATACCCACAGACAAGAGGAAGCTAGATAGTGCCCTAAAGACTGCCAAAGTTAGCATTGAATTTATGGCGCACACAAAAAAACCTATTAGGAAAGGATGAAATACACGAACTTAAGTCTGACTAATTGGAATGTTTAGAAGAAACCGCAGAAGACATGTATTGAAGCAAAATTGAATTAATATATGTAGATCTATTTTATTTCTTTACTGGCATATACCCGCTACTTCGTTAGCGAATGTGGGATGTATTTAAAACCACCCTATATCGATCATTATTGAAATTTTAGAACCATTTAGTACCGTAGTATGTTCTCAAATATATCTCTGTATCTCAACCCTACACACCCATTCCGACCGCAACAGAAATTTACCTCTATACTAAATTTGGTGTAATTTATTACCATTTGTACTCTTGTTATACTTATTTTGAAAAAAAAATCACCCAAATCCAAATTGAGTATCAGTTAGTCCACATTAATATAAATTTCCATAACTACCTACTTTAGCAATCATAAGTGCGAATTTCCAACACTTCCCACAAACCACAATCTTATTTCCAAATTTCAGGATTCTATCGGTTCACTTAAATCCAATTTGCATCACATTTAGTACCATTTAGAACACATAAGTAAAAATTTCCATTACTACCTACATCATGCAATCAATTTGAAATCATGAATTAGATAAAATTAATTATAATCCAAATAGTATCAAATTTAGTACACAGTAGTACGAATTTCCAAAACTTCCTACTTAACCCAAACAGGATTCCAACTCTTTGGTTCACCCACCATTTAAATTGTAGCAAATTTAGTGCATTGTTGTACCAATGTCCAAAACTTCCTACATACCTCAATCCTACACCCGCACAGTCATCCTAAATTCAAGTTTCAGGATTCCAACTCTATAGGTTCACCCACAATTCAAATTGTACCAAATTTAGTACACAATAGATCGAATTTCCAAAACCTCCTTCTTACCCCAAACCTACACCCCTACAGTGATACTAAATCCAAGATTCAGGATTCCAACTCTATCGCTTCACCCATAGTTTAAATTGTACCAAATTTAGTACACAGTAGTACGATTTTCCAAAACCTCCTTCTTAGCCCAAACCCAAGTTTCAGGATTCCAACTTTATCGGTTGACCCACAATTCAAATTGTATCAAATTTAGTACACAGTAGTACGAATTTCCAAAACTTCCTACTTAACCCAAACCTTCACCCCCAGAGTGATACTAAATCCATGTTTCAGGATTCCAACTCTATCTGTTCACCCACAATTTAAATTGTACACAATTTAGTACACAGTAGTACGAATTTCTAAAACATTCTACACACCCCAATCATACCCCCACACTGATCCTAAAACCAAGTTTCAGGATTCCACCTCTATCGGTTCACCCACAATTCAAATTGTACTAAATTTAGTACATAGTAGAACCAATTTCCAAAACTTCCTACATACCCTAATTCTACACCTCCAAGGTGATCCTAAATCAAAATTTCAGGATTCCAACTCTATCGGTTCACCCACAATTCAAATTGTACCAAATTTAGTACACATTAGTACCAATTTCCAAATCCACCTACATACTCCAATCATACATCTCCACAGTGATCCTGAATCAAAATTCAGGATTCAAACTTTATCGCATTAGTACAAATTTCTAAAACTTCCTACATATTTCAATCTTACACATCAACAGTGATCCTGACTCCAAATTTCATGATTCTAGCTCTATTGGTTCACCTAAAATTCAAATTGTACCAAATTTAGTACCATTTAGTACCCATAACTATTATTTTCCTAAAATGAATCCTGACCCTAATCCTACATCCCTACAGTGATCCTGACTCCAAATTTTATTGTTTCCGCTCTATCGGTTCACCCAAATCCAAATTGTACCAATTATAGTACGATTTAGTACTTTCCGTACTCTTAAGTAACAAATTTCCAAAACTACGTACATACCCCAATCCTATACTCCGACGGTAATGTTAATATCAATTTTCAGGATTCCTGCTCGATTTGTACCTCTAAATTAAATTTGTACCAAATATAGTACCATATAGTACTTTTCGTGCACATGAGTACACGGTTTCAAAACCATCTCCTTATATCGACCCTACTTCCCAACCCTAATTCGCATTTCAAATTTCAAGTTTTTAGCTCTATCCGTTCACATGATACAGAATTGTACCAAATTTAGTACATTTACGTACTTTTCGGACAGTTATAGTTCGAATTTCCAAAAACCCTTTGGTACATCTATCCTACATTCCATCATCGACCACCAAACCAAATTTCAGAGTTCTAGCTACACCGGTTCGCCAAATAGAAATGGCATCACATTTAGTACGTTTTAGTACTTTTCGTACCGTTCTAGTACGAATTTCCAAAAACCCAGCCTTATCTGTCACATTTGAACCAAGAGTGACCCTCACCCAAAATTTCAAGATTCTAGCTTCAGCAGTTTCGTCTGGGCGTTGATGAATCGTTAAATCAGTCAGTCAGTCAATCACTTTACTCTTTTATTAGTGTAGATAACGTCTTGTGCTAGATATAACGACTTAATGTAGCGTACAAAATAACTCAAACCATTTGCCACAACCGCCAGTTTGGTTTAAGGCACGAGATGCAAAATCGTGCAAACAGACCACTCGTACTGCGAAGATAGCGAATGAAGCCAATTTAAGTTAGCTGTTGTAAACAAAGCTCAGTCGGTCATTTCTGTTGGCGTATGTAACAGACGTCTTGTAGACAAGCGAATGTAATGTTCGGCTTATGTGTGCAGCTCTAACAGTGGCATGGTAGAATAGAAAAAAAATAAATATTTTATTATAAATTAATACTCAATATTTTTTGGATTTGTACACTTCTTCTAGTACACCATCCCGCTAAAACACAGAATTTTGATAATTTGTAACTCTTAGGTCACTCTCTGTCCATGAAAATATGAACATGCTCGGTATTATTCTGTACTTTTAGAATCACTTCACATTTATGCATTTCACACACAATTATATTATTTTAAGTAGTTCTTAAGGAAAAATATTTTGAAATAAAATTAGAACGGAATTTGGAAGTAGGACAAATGCACTAAGTTTTAAATATATATATTTATATAGAAACTAGTATTAATAACACCTAAATTTATTAATGTGAATAACCTCCAATTTGCATGTATATGAAATTATCTTATAAAAAAACAATTTTTAAATTAATATTAGTAGTCTCGATAAAAAATTTAAATGTTGTTCTTTATTGTTCTGCCAAAAAAAACTGCACTTTTTCAAGTTTATTGAATTCAATAATAAATAAATTAGTAAAAGTTTAAATGATCTTTAAACATTCGCATTTGCCATTTCAGAAATATGTACCTGTTTTGAGAATGAAAGTATTTGCAATTATTTTTTTGTAGTTCGGAAGTTTGGCAAAGTTGAATTTTGAAAATATTTTTAAAAGACTGTTAGAAGGCGTGTTTCTTCTAAGAATCTTTTTTTCAAAGACTAACATAAGGCGTGAATTTTTTAAAAATATTTTTTCAAAGACACTACCATAAGGCATGGATTTTTTAAAAATATTTTTTTCAAAGATACCACCATAAGGGTGGTAAAAATATTTTTTCCAACGATACCACCGTAAGGGGTGTATTTTTTTCAAAATATTTTTTCAAGGCTTCGATTTTTTAAAAATATGTTTTTAAGGCTTGGATTTTTTAAAAAAATATTTCTCAAGGCGTGGATTTTTTAAGAAATATTTTTGGGGGCATGGATTTAAAAATTTTTTTTTAAGGCGTGGATTTTTTACAAAAATATTTTTTCAAGGCGTGGATTTTTTAGAAATATTTTTTCAAGGCGTGGATTTTTTAAAAATATTTTTTCAAGGCATGGATTTTTTAAAAATATTTTTTCAAGGCGTGGATTTTTTAAAAATATTTTTTCAAGGCGTGGATTTTTTAAAAATATTTTTTCAAAGACACTACCATAAGGCGTGGATTTTTTAAAAATATTTTTTCAAAGACACTACCATAAGGCGTGGATTTTTTAAAAATATTTTTTCAAGGCGTGGATTTTTTAAAAATATTTTTTCAAGGCGTGGATTTTTTAAAAATATTTTTTCAAAGACGCTACCATAAGGCGTGGATTTTTTAAAAATATTTTTTCAAGTCGTGGATTTTTTAAAAATATTTGTTCAAGGCGTGGATTTTTTAAAAATATTTTTTCAAGGCGTGGATTTTTTAAAAATATTTTTTCAAAGACGCTACCATAAGGCGTGGATTTTTTAAAAATATTTTTTCAAAGACACTACCATAAGGCGTGGATTTTTTAAAATTATTTTTTCAAAGACACTCCAATAAGGCGTGGATTTTTTAAAATTATTTTTTCAAAGACACTGCCATAAGGCGTGAATTTTTTAAAATTATTTTTTCAAAGACACTACCATAAGGCGTGGATTTAAAAAAAATTCAAAGACACTACCATAAGGCGTGGATTTTTTAAAAATATTTTTTCAAGGACTACATATGGCGTGGATTTTTTAAAAATATTTTTTTTCAAAGACACTACCATAAGGCGTGGATTTTTTAAAAATATTTTTTTCAAAGACACTACCATAAGGCGTGGATTTTTTAAAAATATTTTTTTCAATCACTCTACCATAAGGCGTGGATTTTTTAAAAATATTTGTTCAAAGACATTACCATTAGGCTTGGATTTTTTAAAAATATTTTTCATTGCCATAAGGCTTGGATTTTTTAAAAATATTTTTTCACTACCATAAGGCTTGGATTTTTTAAAAATATTTTTTTTAATATTTTTTCACTACCATGAGGCTTGGATTTTTTAAAAATATTTTTTTTAATATTTTTTTAATACCATAAGGCTTGGATTTTTTAAAAATATTTTTTTAAATATTTTTTCAATACCATAAATACCTTGGATTTTAAAAAGAAAATTTTTTTTAATATTTTTTCACTACCATAAGGCTTGGATTTTTTAAATATTTTTTCAATACCATAAGGCTTGGATTTTAAATTTTTTTTAATATATTTTCACTACCATAAGGCTTGGATTTTTTAAACATATTTTTTTAAATATTTTTTCAATACCATAAGGCTTGGATTTAAAATTTTTTTTTTAATATTTCTTCACTACCATAAGGCTTGGATTTTTTAAAAATATTTTGAGAAAGTCCACATATAGGACTTTCTTGGATGGACTTGGATTTTTTAAAAATATTTTTTTTTTTAAATATTTTTTCACTACCATAAGTCTTGGATTTTTTAAAAATATTTTGTCAATACCATAAGGCTTGGATTTTTTAAAATATTTTTTCACTACCATAAGGCGTGGATTTTTTAAAAATATTTTTTTCAAAAGCTACTCTAAATATCTTTCTTAATTTTGTATGTTGCTATCAGCTGAACTCATTTGTTTTTACATTCCAAATAAATAATTTATTAGTTGCACAAAACCACTGTTGGTCATTCAGCTAATCTGCCAGCAAGTCAACCATCCATCTTTCCAAAAAAAAAAAAAAAAAAAAACCAAAAAAAAAAATTTTTGGACAATTTTAATCAAGAACGAGTTTTTTGTTTTTTTTTTGTCAAGCTTTGCATTTGAAGCATTGAGAAGATTGCATTCGATTTTTTCAACTCTATAGATGTCGATTACCGCTTTCTGTTGTTAGTGCGCTTGTTGTTGTTTTTACTTCAGCTGCTGCGATTTCATTTCTACGCCACTTTTACTGCAGCCCCAATACTGTAACGTCAACGTTTCAGCAACGTTGTTGGTTGTTTCGTTGTTGTTGTTGTTGTTATTGTGGTGTTTCAATTTTGATCAGCTATTCATATTCGCCAAACGCAGCTAGCAAATGTTCAGTCTTGGCCCGGACGCCATCCAATCAACTTCAAGTGTTTCATATTTTGTGTGGTGGAGAGTCACCACAATTTCTTGCTTTGATTTTATTTTTCATGTCTTTTTTTAATTAACTAACGAATCTCCACTAAGATTTACAATAAAAACGGACTTGTTAACACAAACGGAGAAAAATTATTATCAAACGTGTGAAGACGACGTGTTCATAACGTTTAAAAATAACGAGAAAAGATAAACGTGAAATACAAATATTGCAAAAAAATAACTTTTCATTAATTCAAATTGTGCAAAATCGAAAAAAGGTAATTAACAACGAAAACAATAATAGAAAATAAAATATTGAAATGAAAAAATATTGAGATAAACTAAAATAAATATTGAAATTATGCCATGAATGGATATTAAATTATTTGTGAAAATCAATCTAATGCATGAAATCAAAAGACTTAAGACAGCAACCTGCTTGAAGTGTTGATAAGGCCCAAGGCGACACATTTCTCTCCCTTTCCCGCTCTCTCTCTCTATCTGCTTTTTCTGATGTAATTATGTGAAGTAAAGAAAAAAAAATGATTGGAAATCATTTCAATGAAACTTATTACTGTCACCACATCTATCATTTGATAATTGTTTAGTTCAAAAAATTGAATGGATCTTGAGGTTTAACTGTTGTGTTGGTGGGAAAAATTTACCAAACAAATATTATAGTAAAGTTTTGTTCGTCCTTAGAGCGATATATGTGGGTGAGATATTTGTCTGAAAACTTCCATTCGGTGTGGATTTTATAAACAAATATTTTTAATTGACGACCATAGAGCGTGGATTTAAAAATATTTTTTAAGGGGCGTGGATTTTTAAATAATATTTTTGACATACACTTACATTTAAAAAATATATTTTAAGGACCCTCAAAAAGCTTGGATTTTTTTTTATGGCTCTACCATAAGGTGTGGATTTTTAAAAAATATTTTTTAGGACGATACCATGAGGCGTGGATATTTTAAAAATATTTTTAGGACTCTACCATAAGGCGTTGATATTTTAAAAATATTTTTTAGGACTCTACCATAAGGCGCGGATATTTTAAAAATATTTTTAGGACACTACTATAGGGCGTGGGTAGTGTCTTTAAACATATTTGTATACCCACAGCTTATGGAGGTGCCTTTAAAATATTTTTTTTTAATATGCACGTTTTATCGGAGTGTCTACAAATATTTTTTTTAACTCACGCCTTATGTTGGTGGCTTAAAAATATTTTTTTTTAAATATCCAAGCTTTAAAAAATATATATTTGGCACAACCATAAGGCGTGAATTTCTTAAAAATTTTTTTAAAGACTACCATTGGCGTCAATTTTGAAAAAAATATTTTTTCAGACACTGTCATTAGGCGTGGATTTTTAAATATTATTTTTTAAGGCACCACCATAGAGCGGAGATTTTTTAAAATGATTTTTCAAGGCACCACAGTAAGTGTCTAAAAATATTTTTTTTCTCACGCATTATGTTGGTGCCTTAAAAATATTTTTTTAAATATCCAAGCTTTAAAAATATATATTTGGCACTACCATAAGGCGAGGATTTCATAAAAATATTTTTTTCAGAGACTGCCATTGGCGTCAATTTTGAAAAAATATTATTTCAGACACTTTCATTAGGCGTGGATTTTTAAATATTATTTTTTAAGGCACCACCATAGGGCGGAGATTTTTTAAAATTATTTTTCAAGGCACCACAGTAAGTGTCTAAAAATATATATTTTTTTTAACTCACGCCTTATGTTGATGCCTTAAAAATATTTTTTTTTAGATATCCACGCTTTAAAAAATATATATTTGGCACTCCCATAAGGCGACGATTTCTTTAAAATATTTTTTTTTTCAAAGACTACCATTGGCATCAATTTTGAAAAATATTTTTTTCAAAGACTACCATTGGCGTCAATTTTTAAAAAGTATTATTTCAGACACTTTCATTAGGCGTGGATTTTTAAATATTATTTTTTAAGGCACCACCATAAGGTGGGGATTTTTTTTAAAAAGATTTTTCAAGGCACCACAATAAGGCGGGTATTTTAATTTTTTTACTCTTCTTTCACTTTCTTTCATTCGGTATATTATTTAAGATAACCCAATAACAATAGCCTTAGGGTCCATACGAAATTTTTAGACTGGATATGAAATGAGTATTTGTTGCGTTCGAAGAAATTACATATATATAAGTGTGTTTGTGACTTGATGATGGGTATGGTGTAAAGCCATCAAACTTCACACTAACCATGAACTATAATTTTGATGTTTTTAGTTTCAGTTTCTATATCTTTTTTCGATTTTTTTATTTGCATAAATTAACGATGATGCTGCAAAAAAACTGAATATATTATAAAGAGATATTTGAGATACATGTGTATTTTCAATCGATAACATAATAATACAATTTATTGTGTTATTGTGATTGGGTTTTGAATGTTGATAGACAAGAAATACCAATTTCAAAATCAAATTTTGAAATAGAAAAAAAAACATATTTTAATTTGGATATTTGGCAATAAATGGGTGTGGCTATTCTAATTTTTTAATGAATGGTTTTGTAATAAAAAAATTGCATAATTCCTAAAAATATCCTCATATAAGATTATTTGCATATATAAACTATTATTATATCTTTGAAAAAATATTTTTAAAAAATCCACGCCCTAGGGTAGTGTCTTTGAAAAAATATTTAAAAAAAATCCACTCCTATGGTAGAGCATTGAACTTTTTTTAAATCCAGGCCAATGGTAAGCCCTTGAAAAAAAATATTTTTAAAAAATCCACGCCTTTAAAAAATATTTTTAAAAAATCCAAGCTTTTGAAAAAATATTTTTAAAAAATCCAAGCTTTTGAAAAAATATTTTTAAACAATCCACGCCTTTAAAAAAATATTTTTAAAAAATCCAAGATTTTGAAAAAATATTTTTAAATAATATTTGAAAAAATATTTTTAAATAATCCACGCCTTTGAAAAAATATTTTTAAAAAATCCACGCCTTTGAAAAAATATTTTTAAACAATCCACGCCTTTAAAAAAATATTTTTAAAAAATCCAAGATTTTGAAAAGATATTTTTAAACAATCCACGCCAAAAAAAAAATATTTTTAAAAAATCCACGCCTTTGAAAAAATATTTTTAAACAATCCACTCCTTTGAACAAATATTTTTTAAAAAAAACCATGCCTTTGAAAAAATACTTTTAAAAAAATCCACGCCTTTGGTTAGACCCTTAAAAATATTCTTTAAAAAAATCCACGCCTTTGAAAAAATATTTTTAAAAAAATCCACGCCTTTGAAAAAATATTTTTAAAAAAATCCACGTACTTGTATATAGAAAATGTTCGTATAAGAGGGTGTTTTCATATAGAAAATGTTCTTATAAGAATATTTTAATATAGAAAATATTCGAATAAGAATATTTTCACATAGAAAATATTTGTGTATTAGTATTTTCATATACGAGGGCAGTTCGGAAAGTTCTTAGCCTAACACAAAACAGAAAAAAATTTAGTTTTTTTGGAAACTTCGATCTCTGTTATGAAAACATGTCAAATTTGGCAATCTGGCAACTCCTTCATATAGAAACCGGTGTTCAAAAAAAAAAAACGCATCCGCAATTTTTTACAATGAAGGCACGAATTTCTAACTTTTCCATTGTAAAAAAATTCAGATGTGTCTTTTTGGAAGACCTGTTTCTATATAAAGGAGTTGCCAGATCGAAGTTGACATATGTTCATAACAGGGATGGACGTTTTTCTGTTTATACCACGCTTTTTGTGCTAGGCCAAGAACTTTCCGAACTGCCTTCGTAGAAAATATTCGAATAAGAATATTTTCATATAGAAAATATTCGTATTTGATTTTGTATTTATTTATTTTTTAAATAAAAAAATATGTTTTCGTATATCCATCTCTCAGCCGGTACTGTAAAAAAATTTTAAATCACAATCACAACCCAGTGAGCATTGTCTGGTTGAACTTAACGTCACAAACTTAAACTGTCATTAAAGATAACCCTCAATATTTTCAGTTTTTTGTTGTTATTATTTAAATACATCAAATTAATGGCTTAGTTACAGTAACCTTAATCTGCACAACAACTACTTTAGCACTAACACATATAATTACAGCAAAATTATAAAAAGAAAAAAAAAACTAAAATATTACTTCTGGAACTTTATTTTAGTATTTCTTTTTTTGCAAGACACAATATGTCTGTTCCAGAACCTACAAGAATGCGCACATATTTACTACGATAACATTTTTTTAAATAGTAAAAATAGTCGATAACATTTGTTTAAATAGTAAAAATTAGTCGATTCTTGCAGTACGGGAACATACCAATTAAAGACTTGATTATGAATGAAAAAAAAAGAAATACTATAAAATATTCAAATCCCTTCTGGAATTCATTGTAAATAAAATGTTGCGCGGTCATATCTTTTTTCTCACCTATAACTGGTTTAGTTTTAATAGGTAAATGGGCAAAACAAATTAAAAAAACACAATAAGTAAAGCGATTAAGTTCGCAGCATCATGGCTGTTCAATGGGATCAATGTTCAATAAAAAAGTTCTTATAATTTTTTATATGCAATTAGCAAATAATCAATGACGTTAAAGTTATCAACGACAAACAACTTGATAAAGGTTTGTTTTACAACCTAGTGCAATATCTCTCTCTCTCTTCCCTTTTCCCTCTCTCTTATACGTACACTTATACTAGTACACAAACATATAATGTGTAAATATTTTTTGAAACCTATTATTGGCTTTATTAGACGATACGACAATGACAAACAAAAAAATATTTACCGGGTGTTAAATGAAGACACTTTGGGTCCATTCTTCAAAAAACTTTTTGTTTGTCGAACAATAACAAAAAAAATCTCCTTTGTCACAAACATCACTTAAAAATGCATTTAAATCAAATAAAAGCCACATTTCCTCTTTTTGTTCAAATATCCAGACACACACACATAAAACGAAGATAAATATTTGTGCAACTTTGCAAATCTTTTATCTGGCAAAGGGAGACAGACCACCAAACACAGCCACACTCAGCATCCATCATGGTTCACATATTTAGCCAAGTGGTTTAGTTGGATGAATGAATGACGACGGGTCGGCCCCTTTTGCTGTTGGCCAAATCAAATAAACCATAACTTAAGTTAGCCAGGCTTAAAGCAAGTCATTCTGTTGTCTGTTTTTTTTTTCAACTAATCATGGCTCAAATGCCTTCAACTTATTTATGGCTAATAAAAAGAAAACAAAAAGACAACATCATATCTATTTAACTTGGTTTAAATATCAAGCCAGTTAAGGGGACCCCCCCATTCTCGGGGTCCAAAAATTTTTTTTTTTATTTAATTCGAATCTACTCTAATTCAAGAATGTCCCTACAAAATTTTATGTGAAAATCTCAAATGACGGCTAATGGGCTTCTCAAACTTTAAACGCGTTTTTCTCTTTTGCCAATGACGGGCACGATAACTCAAAAACTAATAACCCAATCGAGTCCAAATTTTTACACGTTTCTCTGTGAGTGTATAGCTATCATATGAACTAGGATAAAGCCAATCGGTGAATATCTTCCTTATTTTTTAACTTGGTTTTTGGTCCAAAATCTACGATTTTCCAAAAATATTTTTTCAAAGGTCCGCCATTTTGTTAATTTTAGAGCGAAGTCAATAATCCTAGTTCATACGAGAGCCAGCCATGTACTATTTCTAACACCGTTGGAATTTTCGGATTCCGATGTTCCAGTGAGGAGTTATCATGCCCGCCATCAAAAATAAGGACTTCTCTTTAATTACAAAAAACAATTACAAAAATTAAAAAAAAAAAACTTCAAAACAACTAAAATTTGTAATTTGCATCATACGGAAATTAAAATCAAAAATTAGAAAATATTTTTTGGTGGAAGTGTCTGGTAGGGACTTGACATGAAAATATTCTTTTACGAATATTCTGCCTGTGAAAATATTCTTATACGAATATTTTCTATGAAAACATATTCCTATTCAAAATATTCATACTTTTATTTCTTTCGTCTTTTTTGTTTCTCATATTCTTGTCGTATTTGATTGTATAATATTCGAAATCGAATTTTAAAATATTGAAAATATACACTCATGTATATATGTTATAACAGCTATTATTAGTGAAATCGTAACATAATTTCGATATTTATTGGTATAACTTAAAAATGAATGGCTGTGGAGATTTTTCACACACATGAAACTAATGTGCAGTTTCAAATATTTAAATTCACAAAAATTAAAAAAAAAACAAAAAGAAGATCATCTGCTGCAGACTCTTTTTCGTCATCACCAATTTTGTTGCTGTAATATTTTAAAATCAAATATTTTGCAATGCATTTATGTAGATGTGGGCTGAATGGTAATGTTGTTCACATCAGATTAATTGGTTTAGATATAACAATTTTTTTTAAATCCCCTCTCCTAAACAAAACAACAAAACGGGCTAATTATACACAACAAAAACAACAAGAAAATTCCCCCAAAAATAAAAATTTTGAAACCACAAAACCAAAATGAAGGCATAAATGCCAACACACACACACACACACACACAAACAAAATCTGTCTGCGTTCGACTGTAACAAGTTCATGACACGACCTTGACTTAGGTTTGCTTACCTTTGTTGTTGTTGGTTTCATTTTATTTTTTTGTGGTTTCTTTCCCATCTCTATTACCTTTGGATGCATATGGTAATCATATAAAGTCCCCCTCCACCAGTTGGGCTTGTGTTGTAAATGCCAATATTGTTGTTATGGCCATAAAACCAAAAAAAAAACCAAAAATTTCAAATAAATTTCCCCACAAACAACTAAACCGGCTTTAAGCCCTACTTTGGCATATATATATTTCACAAAACAAAAAACTGCTCACAAAGATGCAAAGCAAACGTTTTTTTTTAAATAAGCATAATTTATAACAATCAACCAACTAAACATATCAGCAGTGGAAATCTTCTTTTTATTAAATGGCTGACTAAAAACAAAAATAAAAACATTTTTTTTTTTTAAGTTAATTGCCCTGCGCCAGCTGCCATTAGATGGGCAGACACACGGCTAGCTAAGTACTTAAGCAAAGTGTGTGTAATTGATAAATTTAACCAAACTGTTTTTTGTTTTATTTTTTTGGAAAAGTCTGGAAGGAAGTATTTAAAGAGGTCATTAGTCTAAGTCTAAGTAGTAGTAATATAGACAAGGTTACTTATACGCACCTTTTACGTGCTGTCGGTTAGCAGCATTTTTTTCTATTGGGAAATATTCTGATACGATTATTTTGTATTGAAAAATATTCTGATACGATTTTTTCTATTGGAAAATATTTCTATACGATTTTTTCTTTTGAAAAATATTCTGATACGAATATTTTCTATTGGAAAGTATTCCTATATGATATTCTACACATAGAATCACTTATATGAAAATGTTATTGTATGTATACGAAAATTTCTTATAAGAAAATATTCCTCTGTTTATATATTCTACACATAGAATCTCTTATACGAAATTTGAATTTTTCTATGCAAAAATTAACGTATATGAACGTTTTCCATACCTACCTATCTACAAACATTCTTATTAGAAAAATTTAGGAAAACTTTCCCATACAAATATTTTTATATGAAAATATTTTTACAACAAAATGTTTTTATACATTATTTTTCCAACATTTTTAAAGAAAAAATATTCTTATAAGAAAATAATTTTATACGATTTTTAGGAAATCGTTCTTATACGAATATTTTTATATGAAAATATTTTTAGAACAAAATGTTTTTATACATTCTTTTTTCAAAATTTTTAAAGAAAAAAGATTTTTATATGAAAATAATCCTTATACGATTTTTTTTCTATTGGGAAATATTCTGATACGATTATTTTCTATTGAAAAATATTCTGATACGAATATTTTCTCTTTAAAAATATTCTGATACGATTTTTTCTATTGGAAAATATTCTGATACGATTATTTTCTATTGGGAAATATTCTGATACGATTATTTTCTATTGAAAAATATTCTGATACGAATATTTTCTCTTGAAAAGTATTCTGATACGATTTTTTCTATTGGAAAATATACCTATACGATTTTTCTTTTGAAGAATATTCTGATACGAATATTTTCTATTGAAATATATTCTGATACTTATTTTTTCTATTGGAAAATATGATTTTTTTCTGAAAAATATTCTGATACAAATATTTTCTATTGAAAAATACGAATACGAATATTTTCTTATATGAATTTTTGTATATGAAAATACTCCTTTACGATTTTTTCACATGTAAATATTCTAACATGAATATTTTCTATATGAAAATATTCTTAAAAGAATGCGAAAATATGACGTGTGAAACATTTATTCATTTTTTTCTATTGGAAAATATTCCGATATGATTTTTTTTATTAAAAAATATTCTGATAAGATTTCTTCTATTGGAAAATATTCTGTTACGAATATTTTTATAAAAAAAATACAATATTTTCTATTGAAAAAACTATTTTCTTATATGAATTTTTGTATATGAAAATACTCTTATACGATTTTTTCACATGTAAACATTCTAACATGAATATTTTCTATATGAAAATATTCTTAAAAGAATACGAAAATATGACGAGTGAAACATTTATTCATTCTTATCAGAAAATATTCTACAAAGAAGATTTTTTAATGGAAATATTTTATGTAAATATTTTTATAAAAAAAATAAAAATTAGAAAAAACTTGTGGCAATTATTTTCCGTTCTTATAAGAATGTCGTTATCATGCAAATATCCTTATTTGAATATTTTTAATTTAAAAGTATTCGTATGAGAATGTATTTTATATGAAAATATTTTTATACGAAAATTTTCCTATGAAAATCATATTGGAATTAGTATTATATGAAAATATTCTAACATGAATATTTTCTTTATGATACAAGAATATTTTCTATGTAAATTGTAAAATTCTTCCTTATACGAATATTTTGAAAAGAAAATCTTATTGGATGAAAAGTTTCTCATTTGATTTTTTTTATGAATATATTATTATAGGAATATTTTTCTATATACAGGTATTCTTATACGAGATCTTATACAATTTTTTTCTATATGAAAATGTTTTTGTACGAATATATTCCACATGAAAATATTCTTATACGATTACAATTTTTTAAATTGTATTCTTATATGAATATTTTTTATAAGAAAATCATATTAGAATAAACGTTTCTCCTGCGATTTTCCATATGAATATATGCTTATAAGAATATTTTTTATTTTTGTACGAAATTAATAAAATATATATCTATATACAGTTATTCTTATAAGATTGGATTATATATGAAAATATATACGAATAAATATATACAAATATTTTCTATATATATATATATTCTTATACGAGTAGATTCTATATGAAAATAATCATATGTATTTCAATATGAAAATATTCTTATACGAATATTTGCATTTGAACGAATATTTTCCATATGCAATTTTTCTCATATGAAAATATTCTTATAAGAATGTTCTAATTATTAAAATATTGTTATAAGAATAATTCCTATATGAAAATATTCTAATACGAATATTTTCTATATAAAAGTATTCACATATGAATATCTTTGTCGGAAAAAATCTTATACGAATATTTTCTTTATGAAAATCGTCTTATATGAATATTATTTTTATGAAATAAATATTATAGGAATAATTTATCGTGAAAATTATCCTCTCCTGAATGTAAATGTTACCACATTTTATCTTCGAGGAAATTAACCAAAAAAACCTTTGTTATTTACATATTCTTTTGATATTTGTTTCAGTTACTAATTACGTGCTTTTTTGACATATGTATGTCATGTAAAACAGCAGCAACAACAGCGAAGTTTATAAATATTACTTAATAAAAGTCAAAGTCTAGTTGTTTTCCACGTTTTTTCTCCGTTTAGGCTTTAGACCATGTAATGCGATGGCATATCCGTACAAAGTTCAAAGTGTGGTGGTGGTGGTGGTCGTGGCATGGTGCAACGATTGTTGTTTTTGCCTCCATATGGGCGGTTGACATTTTTTTTTTCAATTGAATTGGATTTATGGTCGAGGGATGTAACATATAATCAAGTATTGAATCAGTATTAAAAAAAAAAACAAAATGAACAATTTGTAGAATATCAAAAAGCTATTGAATCAAGTTGCAGGTTCTGTTGTTGCACACACAGTCTATAGACCATGAACAGTTGCATGGATGGACGAACGGACGGACGGACTGGCAGACAGACAGTTAGGTATTGCACTACCGTTTGCATTGCCAGTAACCATAAATCAAAACAACAAGAATACGAAACCACATTTGTCCTTGACTAGATGCACTTCTTTGGTGGTTTGCTTTTTTCTTTTTTTTTCATGTTTTCCATCAATGGAAAATTCCTCTACCATTTTTGGGTTTTTTTCTTCTACGTCTTCTTCTTGTTTTATATATATATAATATAAAAAATATATAAAAAATGCAACAAATATTTTTTTTATTAAATTAAGTGTTAATTTTTTGTTATTTGTATTTGAAAAAAATTCCATTAACTTTAAGCAACCGCAGTGCAGTTTTTAAGAACATTGAACTATCCATTTTGTTAATGGCAATAATTGCCTATTAACTGGTCTAGGTTAAACATGGTTAAGTTGTTGTTGTTGTATTCTATTGCATTTGTATTATTTCCGTTATAGGGGCGATATATAGCCTGAGGGACTGGGGTAATTATTTAATAATAATGTTAAGGTATAAATTAGTAAAAAAAAGTTAAGGGTATTAACAAGGGTTGGTGTCGACGATCATTTGGGGTCACTTCAATTTTTTCTGATGGAAAATTTTGATCTCAGACAATTTTTTTTAAGAAAAAAAAGAAACAAAATCGGATGAGGAAAATATGATAAGGATGTTTTCACTACAAAAAAAAAAAAAAATAATAATAGTAAAAAAAATAATTTTTGTTGCAAATAATCGTCTGGGAAGATTTTTTTCAGTAGAAATCAGTAAGGAAAGTAGTAAAGTGGGACGGGGCCCACTATATGACACCCTTCACCACTTTGGGTATATTGTACATAGGGGTTCTTACAATTGTATGCCAATGTTCCCTCGAAGGTACGCTATACCAAATTTCGTGCAAATCGAAAAATATATTCGGACAGAAATATATATGGGAGCAATATCGAAACCTTAACCGATTTTTTAGCACACATCATTCTACACTCAATTAAGTACGCCATGCCAAATTTCGTGCAAATCGAAAGATATATAGGGACTTTGGTGCACCATTTACCTAAAATCGGACGGAAATATATATGGGAGCTATATCGAAATCTGAACTGATTTTCCGGAAACTAAACACACATCATTCTACACTCAATTAAGTACGCTATGCAAAATTTCGTGCAAATCGAAAAATATATTCGGACTTTGGTGCACCATTTACATAAAATCGGAAGAAAATATATATGGGAGCTATATCGAAATCTGAACCGATTTTCATGAAACTTAACACACATCATTCTACACTCAGTTCAGTGCGCTATTCTAAATTTCGTGCAAATCGAACGATATATAGGGACTTTGGTGCTCCATTTACATAAAATCGGACGGAAATATATATGGGAGCTATATCTAAATCTGAACCGATCTGAAAAAAAAATTCTCCAAAGATAATTTTCCTATAATAAAAACCAGTGAGCGGACGGGGCCGACTATACGATACCCCACACAACTACCACGAAACTCTAACTTTCTGCGGACGTTTTTTCCGAGCCTGAGCAATATTTCGTGATATTTGCAGCCTCTTGCCCGATTAGAGGTCAACAGCACTTTTTCCATAGACTGACATATTTTCCGAATATAACTAATATTCAGTACAGCGCTTCTAATTACTTTTCCAGATTCCCTTCGCCGTGGGTTGTGATGTTCGGCTTATAATTGTGGCCTATAGATCGAAAAAACACAAAAATTTACGTTTTTGGTCCACTTCATCCCAAAATTACTATCTGACCATCACCGAAAATGATAGATGTTCTTCTTGACCTTAATGAAAAATTTCAAACCGATGAGGGCTAAATTTCCGCCCTCTAGTGTGGTAACGGGTTAATAAATAATATCTGAATACGTAATCGCCTGTAAATATTTAAGTGTAACTCCCACATCCAAGTACCTACGACAATATAATTGGTACCAGTTTAAAGGTCAACCACTCCTCTTATATATACTATCAACTACTCGGTTCTATGTTCTTCAGGGGTAAATATATACGCTATAGAATACAAATTTTGTAATTTTCCGCACAAAAATCAGGGTCCATTTGACCCTCTAAATATTGGCAATCTTTATCAAAACAGGCATGCTTATTCTTTGGCCCAATCTCCTTCTCCATGTAAACTTTCGCGAAGTTTGGGCCATAATTGCGACCTCTGGAGCGATCAGAAAATCAGACAAAAATTAAGTTTTTTGTCCATTTCATCCCCTAAATTTTAACGGATCTTTACCAAAAACAATAGGGGTCTTCATTGACCAGAACCCATCCTACATGCAAAATTTCGTGAAGATTGGTCCATAACTGTGGCCTGTATCGTGTTTACAAATTATAATGGACAGACGGACGGACACACAAGTCTAGATCGACTCACCTAGTCGAGATATGACGATCGGTATACTTAAAGGTGGGTCTAGGATCAATATTTCGCGGCGTTACAAACTCTTGGGGCTGCACAAAGCTATAATACCGTGACAACATAGTTGTGTGGGGTATAATTAATAACTCAATGGACGACAAAAAATTCCATAGTTTTTGGGGTCAGAGTGCCACTTGTTGTATTTATACTACAAAAAACCAGTTGGTAATTCCTTTTTTTGGCAGCTGCATTTGGTTTCTTCTTTTTTTGGCCAAAAATTATCCTCAAAAGCGAAACGAGTTTGAAAAGCAATGGCATACATAAAACATTTCCTATATAATTCACGAAAAATCAACAAAAATGAAAATATTTCTTTTAACAGGTTTACACGGCAGGTTTGAGTTCAAAAAAAAAAAAAAAAATGCATGCCATTTGGTTAATTTAATACAGCTTATAAACATATTGACAATTTTTGTTTATTTTAAGAAAAACGACTAGCCAATGAAAACGAATTGTAAATGTTGCTGGCCAAAAAGACTGGTCTGTTGCGTTCCACAAGCCATGATGATGGAAATCAATGCTGCTAAAAAAACCAAAAACAATTGCCAAAATGTTTTAGAAAAATAAAAAAAAATTGCTAACCAATGCAATGCAGGCACAAAGATAACAAAAACAAAACGCAAACTCGGACAATAACCTCATTCCTTCTGCTTCGTCTGCTTCTTCTTCTTCTTCTTAGACGTTGTTACTAACGTGAACGAGTTTGTTGCTTAAGTCTTTCGTCTTTGGCTGCATTTTCCAGCCAACTGACAACGGATTTGTGCGGCGATATTGCGAAAACAAAAATAAATAGATATATAACAAATGTTGTATATAAACAAAATAGAAAACAATTAATAATTTGTGGACAGTTTTTATTATTTATTTATTTTTTAAATTTATTGTGAAAAATACTGGGAGAATTTTAATTAAAATTTTATTATTTATCAACTGAGGTTCCTGCTATGAAATTAAACAAGTATTTTTTTTGATATTTTAATTATTTGTTTCTGTAATTTAAAATAAATTTATATGCAATTATATAACTAGAATGGCAACCTCTGTTTGGTAAATATAAATGAACAAACTCCTGATTTTATTGCGTTGTATCCCAAAAAAGTATTTAATATTAATATAAATATTCAAGAGCCGCAAAACAGATTCTAAAAGCAATTAAATTAAAGAAAAAATACAAAATTTGGCGGTTGGCAATGTTAATCATTTAATTTGTTCCAAGTACATTTGTTTACATCAAATTTTGAATATGATATCTCTCAAATGGCCGCCTCTGGCGTTGATGACATATTGTGCCCTTTTTGCTGCATTTTCCATTGTTTTTGCCAACATTTCGGCCGGGATAGCGGCTATTTCTTCACGAATGTTGTCCTTGAGCTCTTCTACGGTCTTTGGCTTGTTAACGTAAACCTTTGACTTCAAATATCCCCACAAGAAGAAGTCAGGCGGCGTCAAATCGGGCGAACGCGGTGGCCAGTCCAAATCACCATTTTTTCGACATCAAACGGAAACAAATTCTTCAGAAAATCGATTGTTATGCGACTTGTGCGACTTGTCCAGAACTGCCTCATACACTTTCGACGAATAATTGGCATCACAAAATTGGTCATCATGTCGCGATAACGCTACTGATTGATGGTAACAGCATGGCCATTTTTATTTTGGAAGAAAACCCGCCCAATGACGTTTTCCCTCTAACGCCGCACCAAATGTGACTTTTTCGTCATGAAGAGGCACTTCTTGAATCTCCTGAGGATTTTCAGTGGCGTAAAAACGGCAATTTTGCTTATTTACCGCCCCATTCAATGTGAAATGGGCTTCATCGGACATTATAATTTTGTTCCAAAATTGCTCGTCATCTTCGGTCATTTCGATGACTCTTTGGGCCCATTCCAATCGACGAGGCTTGTCCGCAGGCAATATTCTTTTCGTCAATTGAATTTTGTACGGGAACAAATGCAAATCAATGCGAATAATCCGTTGTAAAGTGGATCGAGCCATGCCCAACTGCTGAGAACGGCGAGAGAACACTGACTCGTACGGCAGCGATATTCTCGGCTGATCGACTTGGTCGGCTTTTATATGGCCTCTTCGAATTAGAAAGAGCCTTAGCAGTCGAAAAATGTTCGTATAAACGCTTAATGGTGTTCCTAGAAGGCGCACTTCTCACATTTTTCAATGTTTTAAAAGCACGTTGAGTTTTCACAATTGACTTCTTCTGTTGAATGTAAATTTCAACTATTTCAGAGCGCTCGCGTGGCGTGTATTGGTTCATGGTAAAAATCTGCTTGGACTGACGCTTCAAACGCGGTATGTCATTAAGCGATGTGACATCTCTGTCAAAAGTTATGGCGTTGCCAGATGGGTCCGTCGAATATGGGCAACCCTGTATGGATGGATGGTGGGCAGTTCCTCATTGTACTCAAAGAATTGATACACTATCCTATGCTCCACAAGTTGGTTCCTTTCCACGAAGTTGAGCGCATACCTCATCATGCAGACATCGATCCGTTTGAAATCGATGACATTGTAGACGTTTTGATTTTTGGTCGGGCATCTATAGATTTCGTTACTGTCTTTTGTTGGACTCATTCCCACGCATGCTGTCAATATTATTCTTTCCCAAGATATAATTCTTTCCATTTGAGCTGACGAAAGAGTAGATGAAAATATTCAAAATTACTTGCTTGTATATTAGCAATTTTACCTCCAATGAATGTCTTTCTCGCATACCGAAAAGTCTTTGGTAGGCGAAGTTTATCATCTTCTTGGTCTGCGACAGTCATGCAGGATGATTCCGAGATACTTCATCCTGTCAGAAATTCAGATAATTTCATTACCAACTTTAATAGTTGGAATGTGTTTACGGATGCTCTTCTCTTTTGATTTGAGTTTGCCCTTAAAAACCACAGATACACATTTTCCAATATTGAGATTGAGATCCCATTTTGTTGAAATAGCCGTGAGGTGTTTCCATGTACACGTTCAGTCTCCTTTCCACGGTGTTTGAAAAGTGTCCTTGCAAAGCCAGTAGCACATCATCAGCATATGTTAGCAGCATTCCCCCTTCCGATGGTCCTGATGAAAAAGTTGTACAGAAATGGTCCGAGTAGAGATCCATGTAGTACCCCTGCCTTTATAGGACGCTGCTCAGATAGCTTGTCCTCAACTCTTACTCGTTAGCAGCATTCCTCCTTCCGCTGGTCCTGATATGTCACAGATCAACAAGTTCTAAAGAACTGGTCCGAGCAGAGGTCCTTGTGCTAAACCTGCCTTGACTGGACGCTGTTCAGACATCTTGTCCTCAACTCGTACTCGAAAGACTCCATCATTAAGGAAATATGCCACCATACGGCAATTTCGTAGATCGAAACCAAACGATTGCATTTTATATAAAATGTCATGTAGTCATACTGTATGGAAGGCTTTGGCAAATATTATCCTCTTTTTCAATACGGGTTGATTTTTTTAACTGAAAAAAATTGTGTTCAGAACAAAAAAAAAATATATTAATGTCTAACATTGCTGTTTAGGTTTTCATGTTAGACATTTAATTCACAATAATGCATTTTGACATACAACTGTTGAAACAGCTGTTTTTCCTGCTGTTAAACGAGAGATCTCTCCGATGATTATTTTTAGTGGAGTGGGTGCAGGGCTAATTCCAGTCCGTGTGCATTAACATATTAATTTTTTAATATAGAATTATTGCTTAAGAGCTAACTATGACAATGTAACTAAATCTAAGATCACATAAAGTCACCCAGCTAGCGAAAATCAGCTGTTTTTTTTTCAAGTCTAATGTCAAAACTTTTCACTATGTTTACGTTTTCATAATGAAAGTCAAATCACAATAATGGATTTTGACAGCAAACTTGAGAAACTGCTGATATGAAGCTGGTCTCCCATGATGAACTTATTAATAGGGTTTGTTCAGTGTAATCAGCTGATTTGATTCCAATTCAAATCAGCTGATTACACTGAACAGCTGATCAGATTTGTACTTTGGTAAACAGCTAATATGAAGCTGGTCTCCCAGGATGACCTTATTAATAGGAGTTGTTTAGTGTAATCAGCTGATTTGGTTCCAATTCAAATCAGCTGATTACACTGAACAGCTGTTGAGATTTGTACTTTGGTTAGGGTTAACTAGTTTCGAATAAATCTCTTTGTAGGCATTTATTCCACTGACTATTACTCACCATTTAAACATTAAAAAAAAACAAATGTATTATTGCACGTGACAAAATCTGGGTCAAAATACCATAATAAGCTCATCAAAAGTAAACGCCATGGCAAATTACAATTACTGCTATAACAAAAAACAACCACGAATTGTAATCATAGCTTAATGCTTACACATTTAAAAGTGTTTTTCTTTTTTGCTCCACAAAAAAAAAAAAAAACGAAGAAGTAGTGGAAAACAAAATTATATGTTTTGTAATGGGACAATTGAAGCCCAGCAAATTGTAAAATGTAATAGACAAAAGTAAGTAGCAAGTGCTAAAGTTGTGGCGCCCAACAATGAATTGCCTCTTGTGAATGCAACAAGCATTGGATGCGTTACAATGAGTCGGCCTTTTTTCAACGCTACAGAGAGAGAGAAAAAAATGCTCTATCATCATTAACTATCATAATGATGCATATCATGATTATGATCATTATCAGTCTGATCATTACGATCATGTACATCATAATCATGACCAATATTTTCAGTATTATTGTGTGTTACTCCAGACAGCTAGGAGGTAACTGGCTTTTATTACCAGTTACCGAAGCCAAGTAAAAAAGTAAAGATTGCTGCAGCACCACGCAACAGGAGAATGTTTTAAATGCTGGCTGGCTAGTGTTACAGAAAGCGAAAACAACAACAGCAAACAAATATCTGCACAAGTTGCACAATTGTCCGATATTGCAACCACTTGCACCACCGACAATAAAAAAGCGTTGCCATAAAACAGCAACAACAACACTCTATGATTGGGGTAAAATAAACAAGCCCAAAAGAAAACAAGCTCTTCGATTTGTTTTGCTTGCAGTTGGTTTTTTTTTTCACTCATTGATCTCTGTGGCAATTTCGTATTGAAGACTTTATTTTCCCATTGGCTGGTGTTTCCTTTTATTCGAAAGTCGGGTTTGCTGTTTTTTTTAATGCAACCTGAATACACTTGAAATGTAAGCGATTAGCTAACAGTGGTTTAATAAAATCGTTATAGGTTAAAGATAAATCACTTAAAAATTTTATGAGGGCTATAAAATTCCAATGATTTTTTTGTGAACAATTGTCATGCAATCGTAAAAAAAATAATGTGTATAATTTACATATTTTTATTATTCGAAGGAGATTTATTGGAATATTAATATCTATAGAATTATACCCTTGATGAGAACGACAAATTTGAACAGCTGTTCAGTATAATCAGCTGATTTGTATCACATCAAATGTCAAAGTTGAAAAATATTTAACCACGTTTAACGATCATATGTTTTGTACATAGGTTTTTGACCGTATTGAAAATATTCCTAATATTCCTAAAAGCTATTTTAGAGGAAATTTACATTGCCCCGGATTTATTAAATCTAGTGGATCTAAATTGCTAATTTCATTACATGCATGTCAAATAAATACTCATACATTAGATTAACCCAGCAAAAACTTTTAAAAAATACAACGATTCAGATAAAATTAGATTATATAACAAGTAAAATATTTATTTAATGTTTACTCTACTTATTTCTGTCCACATATTGTAAATTGAAATCACAATAAGTTTTGACAGTTCATCTGATTGTAATCAGTCGATGAAATATATATATTAATGATTACGATTAAAAATAAGTCCTATTAATATTATCATCCAGGAAAATCAACAGCTTCTCAAGTTTGCTGCCAAGCCTATTGTGAATTGTCTTTACATTATGAAAACGTAAAAAAACATCCACATTTTTTACCTTAGATTTCAGAAATTAACAAATATTTTTGCTTTCTGGGCTCCAGTGTTTTATTTAATTCCCATTTAAATCAGCTGATTACTCAAAACAGCTGACTGGTATATTTATATAATTTTGGAACCAGGTGTTTTATTAATTCCCCACATAAATCAGCTGATTACTCAAAACAGCTGACAGCTAACTTTATATCATTGTAATACTTATCTAAACAATTATGATTTTGTACCCCGATTTAGAAATCGAATCGATTTCCAAAGGCATTGTTCAAATGCCCCTCCAAGGTCTATTAATAAGGTCATCTAGGAAGCCCAGCTGTATATAAGTTGCTTCTCAAATTTGTCTGTAAAATACATTATTGTGAATTGACGTCCATTATGAAAATGTAAACAAAGTCCAACTTTTGGACATTAGGCTTGAGAAAAAAAAAAAAACAAACAATATACCTTGTGCGCTTCTAGTATTAACATGGTTAGGGTTACATAGATCGACTACAGTTACGATTATTTGTAAAGCGGTGTACACACTATCATTTTTGACTGTCAACTTTTATATCGATTACTGACTGTCCAACAACCATAAATATTTTTGTGGTTGCCTGATGAATGACAAACATGTGAGGCCACACTATCAAACAAGTAAAATTTGGGCAAGAGTGCCATTCAAAAATGCTAGTGTGTACACCGCATAAGTAAAATACACTGGATTCTGCTTAGATAGGCTAATTTATTCACCGATATTTCCGGAAACGTTTCTTTACTTCATGACCCTACTTTATTTTATTATTCTCCAATTTAAATCAGCTGATTGCACTGAACAGATGTTTTAGACTACAGTTGCTCTTTTATACATTATGCAATAATAAGGTGATGTATCACAACAAAAACCTTTGTTTTTGTCTCGACCTTCTGTCAAATTTTTCCATATTATATTTCACATGGTTGGCAACTCTGCACATCAAATTCAAGTAGAAATTACACACTTTGACAGTTAATCGAGACATCAGCTGAGCTAAATGGACTACCTATTTATTGTGCCATGCTTTCATAGAATATTTTCATACAATATTGTGCACATAAATCATGACAAGAATAAATTACGTTGAAACGCTATAAAGATAATAAAAAAATAAAAAATATATATTTTAATCGACTGTTTGTATTTTACTTGTTAGTGTGGCATCATAACAATATTCTATAAAATAAAACACAGACCGGATTATCAGTTTATATTTAAAGAGTGTTTTTTTTTATTATCCTCCAATTAAAATCAGCTGACTTTATTGTACAGCTGGTTTATAGTACTTTTACATTACACTGGATTTTGTTAACCCATCGTGTGTATGTCAGATAAATCCTAATGAAGTAGGTAAACCCCGTAAAAAGTTCTAAAACGGCATATACATTAGATTTTTTTACCGGGTTAACCCACTTCATGAGGATTTATTTGATATATATGCAAAGGAATTGACAATTGAAACCCACTGGGTTAACGAAATTCGGTTAAATGTAAACGTACTATAATGTACATTAATTTTAATTTATCGACAAAAAATATGGGTTTCGCCACATATCATCAACATTTCTGGAACAGATTCTTTACTTCACTAAAATGTACATTAATTTAAATTTATCGACAAACAATATAGGTTTCGCTACATATAATCGACATTTCTGGAACAGATTCTTTACTTCATGGCCCTATTTTATTATTCTGCACTTTATATCAGCTGATTACAGCTATCAGCTGTTTTAGATAATGTTTACATTTATTATCACATAAACACAAATGTTTTGCGCCTTTCTGAGCCGCCTTATGTTTTATCGCCGATGTTTAATCAAATTCCCATTTAAACCAGCTGATTAATCAAAACAACTGTTTTAGATTAGGTTTATATTTGCGTTTAGTATCATGACACCAAGCTCGAATGTAAACATAACCTTACCCGACCATTTATTACTTTATTATTATTAAATCCAAGTCATTTATATGTTCTTCTGTCAGCAGGTTATTATGAAATGGACTGTGAAAATCAGCTGTTCGTATTCCCGTAAGCTGCATATAATCATAACCTAGATTTTATTACTTTATTATTATTAAATCCAAGTCATTTATATGTTCTCCTGTCAGCAGGTTATTATGAAATGATCTGTGAAAACATAATAGGCTCAAATAGGAAACATATTATAAATCAGCTGTTCAGAGTAATCGTCTGATTTAAATTGGAAATTGCATTTAAATCACAATATGTTTTGGCAGTTCACCATACAATAATCAGCTGCCTGAAAAACTTATAAAAGACTACGATTAATTCTAATAAAGTAATAAATTATCGAAAGACTATGTTTATATTTGAAATTGGTGTCACAATAAAAAGCTCAGATGTAAACCTAAAATAAAACAGCTGCTCCTAGCAATCAGCTGATTTAAAATTTAAATAATAAAACATAGGAATCTAAGACATATTTTTTTGTATTTTTTGTATCGTAAAAAGTGCCGATCTATGTTACCCTATTAATTGTTTATAAATGGTATGTTCCCCTACTCAAAAAGTGACCAAACTTTTCAAATGTATTAAGGAAAAATCGAAAACAATTTTTATTAAAAGAAAATTCTTGGAGATTCTAGAATAGTGAATAAGATTTTTATTTTTTTAACAAGGTAAAGTACATTTACATATAGGGTCATAAAACGACTAGGTTACGAAAATCCTCAAATACACTTTAACGTTTTGGGCATGCCTTGAAATAATGTAAATGCCTGTCAGCTGATGATATTTAAATGTCAGACAGCTGATGATATTTAGTATGAATAATAAATATAATTGTAAAGACATCTTAGTATATGTTTGTAGTAGAAAATCAACCATGATTTACCATTACAAAATAGTAGAAATACAACCCTGTTTGCAAACAAACAATAGAAAAAATACAACCCTAATTTACAATCAATTTTTTTGTCAAAATTAAACAACTTTAAACAGCTGTTTTATGATGATTTACTTAAACCGTTAACCTTTTGAATATGTTTTATTTGTCATCCATTCACACCACTGTTTAAACGTAGTCTGGTTAATTTATTTTCCAAACATTTAAACAGTGTATTAACAGCAACATTTATTGCCTTTTGGTTGGGTGGGTGTATTATGGCTTTTTCGTAGGTGATTTATCATTTTGGAGATTTCCACTTTGTGTCTTAAGTCAGCATTTATTGTTTCTGTGGCTGTAAAATGTAATCTATTCATGTCTTATATAACTATTAACAAAGCTAATAATCATTTTTCTTCTTTTTCTTGTTCATTTACAGAAACATGCCTGAACTAACACCGGTCCAACAATACTACAAAGGCAAAACCGTGTTTATCACTGGTGCCTCCGGCTTTATGGGCAAAGTGCTATTGGAAAAACTTTTATATTCTTGCTATGAACTGAAGGAGATTATTATTATTTGTCGTGCCAAGCGTGGCAAGACACCTGAACAACGTTTGGAGGATATGTGGAAATTGCCGGTAAGTAATGGAGGCGGTTAATTGATATTATGTAATGGAAGATATGGGACAGGTCTTTTAGTTGGGGGAAAATTTAAGGTTTTCAGGAATTTCTATTGGAAGATATGAAGGGTTTTTTTAATAGAAAAAATATTGCGGGAAGAGTTTGGATATCTTCATAGAAGAGCTGCGGGAATTGATCTTCATAGAAGAGCTGAAAGTCTTCCTCTTTATAGTAGATATAGAGATATTTTTCATAGAGGTTTTTCCAAATTGGGTAGCTAAAGGTCTTCTTTATTGAAAAGCCCCAGCAGGTCCCTACAGATTACTTCTTTCCAATATTTACCAATTTTCAATCCTTCCCTTGCAGATTTTCCAACGCATCAAGGATGAACGCCCTGAAGTTTTGAAAAAGGTCACCATGTACACCGGTGACATTACCCTCGAATTGTTGGGTCTCTCGGAGGAGAATTTGAAACATGTCACCGAAAATACCAATATCGTTTTCCACATGGCTGCCACATTGAAACTGGAAGGTAATCTCACCGATGCCGTGAACATGAATTTGGCCGGTACCCGTCGTGCCATTGATGTCGCACGTAAAATGAAAAATTTGGAGGCATTCGTACATCTTTCCACCGCTTTCTGTAATTGCGATCAAGAAGTTATGTACGAAAAGGTCTATGATTTCCCACATAAACCCGAAGAGTTGATGCGTATGGCCGAATGGATGGATGTGCCCACTATGGATGCTGTAACACCAAAATTATTGCCACCCCACCCTAATACCTATACGTATACTAAACGTTTGGCGGAAATCTATGTTCGTGATCAGTATGAGACATTGCCGGTGATTATTGCACGCCCCAGTATTGGTAAGTTTGAGAAATGAGATTTGTTTTTGAATTGTCGGTTTTAGTTTTAAGCTTTTGGTTCTTGAGTTAACGAAAACTTGAAAAACAAAATGGCGGGAAATATGTTTTTGGGTTTTTCCTAGTTTTAAGATGCGGGGCTTTTTCCTAGTTTTTAAGAAGTTTAAAAAATAAAAATTACCCTTTTTTGCACTTTTGGTGGTCTAATGCTTTTAAATGTCGCTGTGCAATTTTGGGAAAATCCTGCTGCAACCAAGAAAACCTGCTTTTACAACAATCCTGTGAGTGCTATATCCTACAAATCCTTTAAAACTCTTCAAATACCTTCATACTCAGATGATCCGATAATTCAACATTTTTTGAAGAAAGGGATCCAAACAATATATTTAATTTAAAAATTTGGTTTTGAGTCCTATTTTCCATTATGATATGTTTACATCGAACGTCTTTTATTTTAGAAATCATTAAATTAAATAATTTAAATGTTGTATTTTCTCTGAAGACTTTTATGTAAACATAGTCTTACTTAGCTGGCTTGTGACAGAACTTTCGTTCCATAGTCTTATTTACATAAGAATGTGAGGTGTGAATCGACCATAACTAAATCAGCTGATTTAAAATAAATACCGCTTTTAGGTAGATACAAATTAAGGCGTTTTACTCTTGCTTTTCATAAAATAAGAAAAATTCTGTAAATCACTCATAACAAAATCAGCTGATTCTGGCAAAAATGACAGCTGAGAGGACAGATGATAGAAAAGACAGACATTTAGGATAAAAAACACTATTCGTTGTGTGTAAATCCGAATAAATAATTTTTCTTCAAAGAAAAGTAAAAAAAAGATAAAATTGAAAAATAATTTTTCCTCTAATCATGTTTACATCTAACGTATTTAATGAAAACAAGTCATTTATTTGACATTAATTAAAAGAAAAAAATTAAATGACACGTATTAATAGACCCCTATTGATGTAAACAAAGAATTAGCGTAATGCCCTATGGTATGGCCTATTAACAAGGTCATCCAGGGAGACCAGGTAGATATCAGCTGCCTCTCAAGTTTGCTGTCAAAACCCATTATTGTGAATTGACTTCCATTATGAAAACGTAAACAAAGTTCTAATTTTTGACATTACACTTCAGAAGAAAACAGCTGTCTTTCGCCAGCTGGGTGACCTTATTAACATATCTTGCCCTATGGTATATTCCAAAGCATATTAATAAGGTCACCCAGAATGCGAAAAAAAGCTGTTATTTCTCAAGTTAAATGTCAAAAATTTTGGCGTTGTTTACGTTTTCATACTGTTGTTTACGTTTTTATACAATTTACAATAATGAATTTTGACAGGAAACTTGAAAAACAGCTGATATTCCTGGTCGGCCATATTAATATACCTTGGTGTATTCGAAAAATTTCATACTACACCAATAAAAACAGCTGTTTTGGATTACAGTTGGTGAAAATAGTAGTAACCAATATTTGTCTTACGCGTTGTTTTGATAAATGTTAAAAATAATAGAAAGTTATAAGGTTAGGTATTCAAAACAAGACAATATATTTTATTTACATAAGCAGCTGATTTTGACAGCTGAAAATCTTATTTCTTATCGAAAAATCCGTCACTATCTCTCTGAGATCATATAAATAAGGATGTTTTCTATATAAAATGGAAAAATAGTCCAATTAAAGAAGTTTTGGTCAATAAATATTCATAGAGACCGAATTTACTTTTTATTTTCTTAGATTAATTCCGCCATTCGCTTCTCTAAAGTGGTCGAGGCAATAATCTCTGAAACGTTCCATTCGTTGTTTTTGATTCTAGCGAAGAAAAAGGAATTACGTTCCCTAAACTAGTTCCCGTGCTCATTTCTGTGAATTACGCGCACAATTGAAGTAGCTCGTTATAAAACAGCTGATCCCAATAATTAAGGTCATGTTTACATTGTATTGATAAACATTTTAAGTGGCCGTACAAAAATACACATATAATAGGTACGGATAGATATATTAAATAGAAAAATAGTTCAATTCAAGAAGATTTCGAAAATATATATTTATAGATAAAACAGAAAATAGCCGGGTATACTTTTAATTTTCTATGAATAAATTCGTCAATTTAATTATTCGCCCCCTCTAACATGGCTGATGAAATGATCTGTGAATCCTACGGTTCATTGTTAAACGGCTTTTACATTAGAATTTTTTACCGGGTTAACCTACTTTATGAGGATTTATTTGACATATATGCAAAGGAATTGACAATTGAAACCCACTGGGTTAAGGAAATCCGGTTAAATGTAAACGTACTATTATTGATTCTTGTGAAGAAAAAGGAATTACGTTCCCTGAACTAGTTCCCTTGCCCCTTTCTGTGAATCGCACGCGAAATTGAATCAGCTTGTTATAGAACAGCTGATTCCTATTTGAATGATTTAGGCCATGTTTACATTGTGTTGATAAACATATTCTAATGAAGAAAATGGAATTACGTTCCCTGAACTAGTTCCCTTGCCCCTTTCTGTGAATCGCACGCAAAATTGAATCAGCTTGTTATAGAACAGCTGATTCCTATTTCAATGATTTAGGCCATGTTTACATGGCGTAATTGCAAGTTCTGTATTTCTAAATGAATTGTATTGTAAATGTAGCCTTAATTATATATTCAATTTTTCAGAATTATGACTGGTATGTTCGAGTACTGCAATAATCTACTAATTTTTACTTTTTTCGGATATCACAAAGGGAAATTTGTTATCGTATTAAAAATGTGTACATTCTTGCAGGTTCTGGAACAAAACAGATGTTTTACTTTACACATTTTGGGATATGATCTTAAATAAGCAAATGAAACATTTTCCTCCTGAGCTTTTTACCCAATACAACAAATACCTTCTTCTGCTTCAAAAATTATTAATAAGGTCATTCAGGGAGTCCAGCTGGATATTAGCTGCTTTTCAAGTTTCCTGTCAAAATCCATTATTGTGAAATGATTTTCATTATGAAAACGTAAACATATTCCAACTTATTGACATAAGACTTGAGAAAACAGCTGACTTTCGCTTGCTGGGTGACCTTTATAATAGATCTTGTTCTTCTTTTTTACTTTTGCTTAACGATGAGCTTTTGAAACTTTATTCTTTTTTTATATGCTGTATACATATGTTTAAGGTTTTTTACCCCAAGAAAAATGAAAAAATGAACCCAGAGTGCTTACATCTTAACAAAGTGATTTTTTTAAGCTTTGATCAAGAAGACACTATTTCCAGTAATGAAACAAACAGCTTGCCAGCAATAAAAACGCTAAAGAAACCCTAAAAGCTTAACCAAAAAAAAAAAAATAAATATATAAATAAAAAAATAAAGTGAATGTGAATTATGACCTTGTACAAAACTAAAACTGCATAAAAACTCTAAAAGCTTACCAATAAAAGTGAAACAGAAAACACATTTCCCCAAGCTTCAAATGTTAAAACTAAAACTCCAAGCTTGTCAATAAACGGCAACACACTACAAAAGCTTTAAGCTTTTTTCTTGCTCTCAGTCTTATTTCCCAACTGTGAACATGTGCCCAACTAAACTAAGGATTAAAGCAAAATCTCCTAAGGTAAATGTAAGTTTCTAATGTGAACAATTTCCCAAATGAAGTCTATGTTTCCCACACGCTTCTACCCCAGCTTTTGCTAAATGAAATTTAATAATAATATAAATTTTTCCTGAAAAAAAAAACCATCAGTATTACCCTCGGCCTTTGAGCCACTCAACGGTTGGGTAGACAACCTAAATGGACCCGTTGGCCTAATGGTGGGTGCTGGCAAAGGTGTCATACGTTCTATGCTCATCGATCGGCGTCACAAATCCGAAGCCATACCAGTTGATTATGCCATCAATGGCTTGGTTGTAATACCCTATGAATTTTCTACAAATCCAAGGTATATATTTTTTGGAAAACTTAAATTACCATTTTTTCTAAAAAAAAAACGAAAATTTCTCTTAGACCCCAAGAGGTCCCAGTCTACAATATAACCTGTGCTGAACGCCGTAAAGTACCCTGGGGTGATGTTATTGATTTGAGTAAAAAAATTGGCTATCAATATCCGATGGAAACGGGCCTTTGGTATCCGGATGGTACAATCACCACCAGTCGTTTTATACATCAATTGAATGTTATATTGTTCCATTGGTTGCCGGCATATTTTATTGACTTCATATTGTTTTTGTTGGGTCAAAAGCGTTTGTAAGTTTCACTTTTGACATACGTTGCGATTGGAGTTTTGTAATTATCCAATGTGATTTATTTTAGCATGATACGTGTCCAGCAACGTGTTCAAGTTGGTCTGAATGTTTTGCAATTCTTTACAATGCGCGCATGGATTTTCCGTTCGCCACGTTATGAAGCCTTGTGGGAGAATCTAAATGATCAGGATAAATTGATGTAAGAGAGAGAGAGAGAGTGTTTTTTTCTCGGACATTTTTGAGTTTTGTGGAACTTTTGGCGCTGTAGAAGTGAATTAAAATAACAGATGGTTGAGATTAATTTAATTTTTTTCTCCCCCACTTATTGACTCAAATATATTTAAATTGAGGTTATAAAATTGATCTGTGGCCTTATAGCTTAAGTAATTTGAAGAAGAAGTATTGATCTTGTTTGAACTAGTCCAGTTGCACCATTTGCGTCTGACTCACAAGTGAAAAGATCGTTTTCGAACTAAAGATCACTACTTACTTAGGCTACGTTCACATTGAACAATTTGAATTAATAATTTCACTATAATTGTGTTAACATTTATCAACTGTATATGAAACTAGTTCACTGGCTCCTTTTTGGGAATCATTCAATTCTTATAGTACGTTTACATTGTACTGGATTTCGTTGACCCAGTTAGTAAAGACTGCTCAGTAAAAAATTCTATTGAAAATGTCGTTTTAGGCCATGTTTACATTATAAATCTTTATCGTGATCATGCTATTAATGAAAGACCGATACTAAGGCCTGAATGTATTTTATAAAACAAACATAAATTTTAAAAATAGTCATATGTTGCCGTTGTATTACTGTCAATATTGTTGTTCACTTAGAACTAGTTCTCTTGCTCCTTTCTGTGAATTTAGCTCATGTTTACATGGCGTAATTGAAAATTCGGATAACTGTATTTTTAATAGATTGTGTTCAGATAAAAAATGTAGACCTAATGGATATCAGGATATCAGCTGCTTTTCAAGTTTTCTGCCACAATTCAATTGTTTGATCTGCTTGTAGGACCTTACAAATAAAAAAATCGGTTCGAAAATCGATCAATAATTTCTTAATTCTTTTTTTATCGGTGCAAAAAATTTAATTGAAATAGTTCAATTGCTCCTTTCGTACAATTAATCGTACAATTGTGGAGGTTCATTGAAAAAACATACTTTTCCGTCCTTTAACATGGTCCAGGGCGATTAAAAAAAGTCATCCAGGTTAGCCGACTGCATATCAGCTGTTTTTCAAGTTTGCTGTCAAAATCCATTATTGTGAATTGACAACGTACAAATTTTTGACATTAGTCTAGCTGAGTAACAATATTAATCGATTTTGAACATGGTCTATTATTAGGGTCTCCCAGGGAGGCCAGTTGCTAATCAGATACTTCCCATGTTTGCTGTCAAAATGCATTATTGTGAATAGACTTCAAATTTTGAAGGCGTAAATAACGTCCAAATTTTTGACATTTAACTTGAGAAATATCAGCTGTTCTCCGATTTTGATTGCTACCTGGGTGACCTTATAAAAAGACCTTGGACTTGAGCATGATCAAGATCTATTAATAAGGTCATCCAGCTAGTGAAAGTCAGCTGTTATTTTCTCAAGTCTAATGTCAAAAATTTGGTTTTTGTTTACGTTTTCATAATGGAAATCAATTCACAATAATGCATTTTGACATCAAACTTGAGATGCAAGTGATATCCAGTTGATCTCCGGGGGTGAGCTGGAGCATAATTTTTTTATGCTGACTTCATATACTCTGAATGAAAAAAAAACCTGTTCATCTTATTCCTAAAACCCGGCAGTCTTTAATCGAGTAGAATGTAAAGTTCGATATCATTTTATAGCCTCGATATAAATTTAATACAGTAGATATATCCGATATCACATCTCATATAAGAAAAAAACGCATATAAGAATGATTATCAAAAAAACCGAGCTTATACTTTTTATATCCGATAATTCCATATAAGAAAAAAGCGCATATAAGAAAAAAATCTCCGGCTTTTTTGAGTTTCTTATATCCGATATTTACTGTAAATGTATTTTTTATTAATTACAACAAAGTTCCACAAAAATCAATCTTGTAGCCAAAGGACATGACATGGTGGCAAAGGTCGCATTGCCATTTGTACATTGATTGGCATCACTAGGGTGGCAGTTTATGTATGGCCAACTAACTGTTTATCGCGGTGATGCCAACAATAAAATAATTGGCGCCAGCATTGCCCTAAAGGGTAAACACATACGAGGATTCAGGCCTGCCCTGTTAAGTTGGCTTCGTGTGCATTGTCAATTTATAAAAGAATATCAGAGTCAAATTTAAATTTGGACGCCGTTCTCCCTTATTCTTTTACAATTAAAGAAAGCCATGTTATATTGGTCAAGCCAGAAAGTCTTCTTATTTGTTTCCCTCTGAAAATTTATTCACCACATTCCAAGTTCCTTTCTCGAGATAAAAAAATATATGTTTTACCTCCCTCAGTTTCAATATGAACATGGATACAGTTGAAGATTTAGAATTATATATGACAAGCTGTATACAAGGCGGTCGTCTATATTTAATGAAAGAATCACCCGATTCTTTGCCAAGAGCCAGAAGACAATTGAAAATGTAAGGCAAATTTTCCCCATTCCCCTCCAATAAAAAATATATTTCCCAATACCAATAAAAAAAAAACTACAAAACTTCTTTTATAGGATGTATGTACTCGATCGTTTTTGCAAAGCTGTTATTATTGGTTTATTATCATATTGGACCTACAATATGGTTAATCATTTAATTACAGGATAATTTAAATGCTGAATGATTTTTATTGATTTATTTTTACAGTTTTTATATGCAATTTATTTTTGATTATGATATTATTATATTTTTATAACGCTTAAAACTTCTTGATATATATGTAACTAAAAATGCTTTATAAAGGGTTATTGTGTTAATAAAAAAAATATTTTTTTTTGGTTTACAAATAAACAAAAACATTTGGATAATATCCAATGTTAATTTGTATTGAATATAAATTGTTTGATTTGTTTGATAAATGTGATGTGTGTAAAAAAGTCTTCCAAATAAAAATATATGAAAACCTGTGTCTAATCCCAGTAAAATAATCAACAGAAACTACTCTATTGTGAATGGTATGTATTGCTAAAAGCAATTTCCCAATTAATAAACCATTGAATACCATTTTTCCATTAGTAAAACATAGTCGTTTTTACACCATATACACTCAAATACAATTACAAATATTCCAAATCAGAATATTTGAACCAAAATTTTACAAAAATTTAATATTTTGGCGATTCACTGTAATTCCTTTCCATTACATACACCCAGAAATACAGTTACACATTGTAGAAATGTACTTTTCGGAAACAAAATTTTACAGAACGTATATTTTTGGCACTCAAAATTTTACCAAACACATTTCAAAAAAGACACCGTAGAAAAAAAACACGCACATACACATTTCCATAGATTAAACACAAAAATATATAGTTTTGTCGTTACACTAGTAGATCATCGTAGATTTTTATAAATATATTTTAAATTTCAAAAAAAAAAAACACATTTACTATCCTATTTCATATAGTAAAACTATTCAAACACCATACGCAACACCAATTTCAATTACTTTCATACTTTTCTCATATGCCTATACCACAAAAGAAATTGATCATTTCTCATAAACGTGTGAACCGCCCTAATCTATCTCCACATACACAGTGTTTATACCAAAGTCTACAAATAAGGCCATTCAGGGAGACCAGCTGGATAACAGCTGTATCACAAGTTTGCTGTCAAAATCCATTATTGTGAATTGACTTCCATTATGAAAACGTAAACAAAGACAAAATTTTTGACATAAGACTTGAGACTTTCGATGACTTTGAATGACCTTATTAATAGATCTTGGTTTGTACCAGAGAGACCACTTTGACAGTTAATCAAGATATCAGCTGCGCTAAATGGACTACCTATTTATTGTGCCATGATTAAGGTGTATCCATGATGCAATAATAAGTTGATGTATCAAAACAAAAACCTTTGTTTTTGATATATTACTCAAATTTTTCCAAATCGTTGGCAACACTGCACATCGAATTCAAGTAGAAATTATCCACTTTGACAGTTAACCAAGACATCAGCTGCGCTAAATGGACTACCTATTCATTGCGCATTGGTTTATACGTTGTTAATATTTACATATATACTATTGTGAATGATGCACGTATCTAATTTGACAGACACTAAATTATATGTTATTTTTAGATGAAAAATTAAAATCTCAATATACTTCTATTTTTTGATATATTACACTGACCAAAGCCTGTAATAAATAAGATGATCCATGCCTCTCAAGCTTGCTGTCAAAATCCATTATTGTGAATCGACTTCTATTATGGAAACCTAAACATCGTCCAAAATTTAAACATTAAACCTGAGTCTCTCCCTTTCTAGATAATCTTATTAACAGGAAATTAAATAAGTCAATACATGTTCTTCATAAAAGATCTAACTGGAAAATCAGCTGATATTAACTGTGTTGTTAAAAAGCTATTGACAGTATGGAGTTAATACAATCCCAATAAGAGTTATTTTGTATTTTGTGGTTGAACTTACAAAAACCATTGTGATTGATTTGCCTTCTTTTTTTTTGTATTTTAAGTTATTGGCCCGCCTCCCGATTGTCGAGTGTTAACAGCGCCACAATTTGCCTTCTTGTCGCCTAAATAATTAATGACAGTTGATATGAAAATCAGCTGACTGACATTAAAAAGAGTTGACAGTAGATCTGCTTATCAACTAGTTGCAGAAAACCCTTTTGGATCATGTTTTATGATTTACTAACAATAAAAAGCATTTTGACCAAGACCCACTAAAAGGACGCACATGGAGACCAGCTACATATCAGCTGCTTCTAAAGTTTGTTGTCAAAATCCATTATTGTAAATTGACCTCCATTTGGAAAATTAAACAACCTCCAAATTTTCGAAATTAGTCTTGAGAAAAAAAACAGCTGACGTTCGCTTGCTGGGTGACTTGATAAATATATTTTGATTTTGACATTTAGAGTATCGATCAGCTGTTTTGTGTACTCAAAACGATGTGCAACAGACAGAAGAAATATAGTCTCATCCAAAGTCTATTAATCAGGTCATCCAAGGGAGACCAGCTGGATATCAGCTGCTTATCAAGTTTGCTGTCAAAATTTTGAGAACATTAACAACGTCCAAATTTTGGACATTTTGACAGGAGGAAATCAGCTGTTTTCCTCAAGTGTAATGGATGAGCTTATCATTTGATCTGGATTTTGAAATTAAAAGTGTCGATCAGCTGTTTTATTTTTATTCACTATAAATGATGTTCAGCAGACAGAAGAAATGTAGTCTCATCTGTCAGAATCTATTATTGTGAATTGATGTTCATTATGAAAACGTTAACAACGACAAAATTTTTGGCATGCGACTTGACTTTATTAAAATATTTGGTTTTCTGACATTTAGAATATCGATCAGCTGTTTTTATTTACTCCAAATAACTTTCAACAGAAAAGAGAATTGTAGTCTGCAGAAAGTATAGTTGGAATTACGAATTTCAAGATTAACTAACAGTTAGTCAGCCATATAGGTCTATATAAAGGTCTTCCTATAGATGATATCCATAAAATATTCTTCCTAAATATCTGGGTTATAATATCATGAGCTGTTCTTTTCAGGGTCGTACCTAATTTATTGCGCTCCGTACAAATATACTCACCTTTTCACCTTTATAGGCTTTGTTGAACGTCCGTATTACCCAAATACGCAAGGACCTTATTGTGTTTCAATTGAAAACGGCGAAAATGGATGAAAATATTTTCTAACACGTATAGAAAAATAAATTTTTTAATGATTGGTATTATATTTTCAAAAAACAAAAAATTCAAAATACGCATTGTCAATGTTGAAAATTTTCAACTTTATATTTTTATACGCAATGCGTATTTGGGTAACATTCATTGAAATACATGTATTTAACTTTTGAGGTGAATAAAATCGTACGCATACGCATGAATTTAGGTACGACCTCAAATAAGTCCTTCTCTTCATACCTCACCTCCAGACAGCCTTTATAGAAAACGTCTAGAGCGTTTCGATTTACGAAATCCACTGGATCTCAAATGTCAATTCCATAGCGTATATATCAAATTTAATCCACTGGATTTGTGAACATGATTAATGTGACGTATACGCTATGAAATTGACATTTGAAATCGAGTGGATTTAGTAGTCTAAACGCGCTCTAATTCCCAAGATTAAATCAGCTGTTTCTCATGTTTTGTGTAAACATGCATTATTGTGAATTGAATTCATAGTATGAAAAAAAAACGTCAAAAAATTATATTTTTCGGTCAGAAATGTTCAAAAAATTATTTGTTGGATTATTTTCAACAAAATAATAAAGAAATTTTAAATTTTCATTAAGAATTTTTGGGATTTTTTGAAAGTAATTCAAAAAATATATTTTTTTTATATTTTTTGACTTGATTGTTTGCATTTTCATAGTGAGCATAAAAAACACAGTAATGTATTTTGACAGCAAACTTGAAAATCAGCTGATATAACGGGGTAATCTTTTTTATAGTAATTAAATACGAGTTTTATGCTGCATTTACATCTGACATATTTATGGATGCTAAATATTTGACATATATTCCAAGAAAATGACAAATAATTGAGGGTTTATAATGAAAGCACGCTTAATGCATATGTCTAAAATACGGACATAAAGAATAAAACAAATTATCCACATTATATTTCAAAAATGGTGGATATATTTTTTGAAATATGACATATAATCATGTGAGAACATATAGATTTTAAATATAACCATTTTATTAGGCAAATTTCTATTCAAAGAATAAAACATACAAATCACTTAAATTGCATTATTTAAATTGCCTATTGTGAATGGACAATGCAGCTGACTCCAGCGTTGCCAATCATAAACTAGATAACAAACAGTGCTGTCAATTTTATTTATATGTACAACTACGTTTATATTGATGACGTCTATCATTATAAATATTGTCTAATAATGTATTTAATGTATATAATCGTATTCATTAAATTTTGTATAAAAAAATAACAAAAAAATCTCTAACAAAGATTTCCACCCCTAAAAAATTAAAACCCAAATTATGCTCCTAACAAAATGCTTCTATATATGTTTCGGAATAAATTAAATAAGCTAATCCAATTCATACGTCATTAACACCCATCCACCCACCCACTCAAACGCAAAACGCCATATGCAATTCATATTAATTCTCTTTGGAGAGGAATGTTCCTGTCATCATCGATGACCATCATCGTCTTCATCATCATCATAATAAAAAAAAAATGTGTATAAATGCTTCTGGTCATTATGTCCATAATACGAAAGTAAGTTTATCAATTTGCAATTCAAAGCCACACATACTAATTGGCATTCTACATATCTATCCTCCTCCCTCGCCACCACCTCAATTACACAATAAATAGTATCACCAGCTGCCTATGAACCATTACCCGGTTGGGTGGATAATTTGAATGGCCCCACTGGTCTTATGATCGGTTGTGGTAAGGGTGTCATTCGTTCCGTTTTGGTCGATAAGAAAAACAAATCGGAACTTATTCCAGTGGATTATGCCATTAATGGTTTAGTTGTTATACCCTATGAATTCAACAAGGGTAAGAGGTAAGTTATATGAAATTAATTTAAAAAGGGAAATTTTTGATATATATTTTGAATTATAATTTAGACCCGAAGAAATCCCCGTCTATAACATCACCAATGCTGAGCATCGTAAAAAGGCCATTGGTGATATCATTGAAATGAGCAAACGTGTCAATGAAGCCTATCCCTTGAATGCTGGCCTTTGGTATCCAGATCCCTGCCTTACCACCAATAAATTCTATCATAAATTCAATACCATATTCTTCCATTGGTTGCCGGCCTATTTCATTGATTTCCTGCTGTTGATATTCGGTCAAAAGAGATTGTGAGTATTCCTCGAGATCAATACACAATATTTGAGTTTGGAATGACAGTTACTTTCCATACATGGAAATGTCATTCAAAACTTATAGTGTGTACTGCACTTAGGGCTTCATTGCAAAATACGTCATATTAAAAACCAAAATTTCTTTATAGCATGGTCCGTGTCCATCAAAAGATCGCTACTGGCTTGGAAGTTTTGCAATTCTTTACCCTCAACCCCTGGTGCTTCAAATCAGATAGATATGCGTCACTGTGGACCAATTTAACGCCAAAGGATAAGGAAATGTAAGTATACTTGAAAAGATTTTTTTGTGACAGCTTATGATAGAAATTGATTGGAAGATTGCCTATTTTACCGGCTTTGCATAAGTTTTTTTGTCAAGTCCTATTATATACCTGTTCTGCTAAAATGTAATTTCAAAAATTTTGAGCATTGTTTTCGTTTTTAAAATGGAACTCAATTCACAATAATGAAATTTGATAGCAAACATAACAAGCAGCTGATCTTTCTGAATGACCTTATTAATAGGCCTTGGTTCACACGTCATATTTGAAAATACGTATTTTCCATGATGCAATAATATGGTGATGCATCAAAGCAAAATCCTTTGTTTTTGTCTCGATTATCTGTCAAATTTTTCCATGTAATATTTCAAATGGTTGGCAACACTGCACATCGAATTCAAGTAGAAATTACCCACTTTGACAGTTAATCAAGACATCAGTTGCGCTAAATGGACTACCTATTCATTGTGCCATGGTATTTTCGAAGTATTTTTTTTCTCTTCAGGCCACATTTACACCGAACGTGTTACATGAACGTCATTTATGTTGTCATTTCCTTTGTGTATATGTCAAAATATTGATGATTTTCGTAAAATACTTTGGGTATAAATAAATACCCTCATTACGCTGTACACACTGGCACTTAAATTATGTCTTATACGAAGATGCGCCACTTACTCGACATAGTATCAAACAAAGACTATGAATAAGGTCATTCATGGAGACCAGCTGGGTATCAGCTGACTCTCAAAATCCATTATTGTAAATTAACTTCCATTTGTGAAAATTTAAACAAAGTCAAAATTTTTGGCATTAGATTTGAGAAAAAACAGTTGACTTTCGCTTGCTGGGTGAACTTATTAATATATCCTGATATGTTATGTTTGTAAACAATTCACAATTACGTAAATTAATTCACAATAATGGATTCAGGAGCAGCTGGTCTTCTTGGATGGTCTCATTGATAGACCTTAGGCCTTTTAAAATACGAATTTTCAAAGTAAATGTTAGTCCACCGGCCATATTTACACCGAACGTGTTTTATGATTTTTCCTTTGGGTATTGTCAAAATTGTATTTACGATTTTCGTAAAACACATTGGATATAAATGTACCCAAATAACGTTTTACACACTGACACCTAAATTGGAAAATGGTTGGTAACATTGTACTTTGACAGTTAATCGGATAGTCAGCTGTGCTAAATGTAGTACCTATTCATTGTGCCTTGCATCCATACTACTTCAAAACGAGTAATTTATATTGCCAATTCCCTTAATAATATGCATAACAGATGACGAATTTTCCTAAAATGCGTAATTTATGATCAAGTGCAGTAGGCAATCTACCATTTTATGTCTATCTTCAAAAGTTGTACAAAGTATCTGTCTAATATCATTATTAATCCTCTATTGCTTTCCTTTCAGCTTCAACATGAACATGGATCCCGTTCACACGGAGGAAGAATACATGATCAGCTGTGCAAAGGGTGGTCGTCTTTTCATACTCAAAGAAAAGCCCGAGCACCAAGCCAGAGCTAGAATTCATTTGAAACTGTAAGTAGAGTTTTGCGGAATACCGCCAGCATGAAAAGATTTGAACAAGAAACATATAATTGAGAATGTTTATAACAGTTTGTAATCGAAGCCGAAATTCTGCTTGATGTAAACATGGTTTTATAAACGATCCACTTCGATTAGTAAAGTAGAGTTAGGAACAAAATTAATCCTGATTTAAACCCGATACAAATCTTAGCACCAGGCTCAGAGACTACGACAAACAAACAAAAACCTTTGTTTTTGTCTCGATTATCTGTCAAAATCACTGTCACTGCACATCGAACCACTTTGACAGTTACTCAAGATATCAGCTATATGGACTACCTATTTATTGTGCCATGATAAAGGTGTTTCCATGATGCAATAATAAGGTGATGTATCAAAACAAAAACGTTTGTTTTTGTCTCGATTATCTGTTAAATGTTTTTATATAATATTTCAAATGGTTGGCAACACTGCACATCGAATTCAAGTAGAAATTACCCACTTTGACAGTTAATCAAGACATCAGCTGCGCTAAATGGACTACCTATTCATTATGCCATGATAAAGGTGTTTCCATCGATTTTGCGTTGCCACATAAAAACACATGTCGTTGTTTTCGCAGTTGGCATCGCTATCAGCATGTTATCAACCTCAAACTCATAAGACAATAAATAGGTACTCTATCAAGATCAGGATATTATCGGATTACTTACTTAGCTGGCTTGTGACAGAAAATTTGTTCCATAAGCTGGGCAGCATGAGGCAATAATAAGGTGATGTATCATAACAAAAACCTTTGTTTTTGTCCATATAATATTTCACATGGTTGGCAACTCTGCACATCGAATTCAAGTAGAAATTACGCACTTTAACAGTTAATCGAGACATCAGCTGAACTAAATGGACTACCTATTTATTGTGCCACGCTGAGCAGTTTCAATTTGAAAGACCGTGTTCCGTGTTCCACTTTATCTTTCCATAAAATTCGTGGCCTTCGCCTTCTGCGTGAGACATCAGTTGACTCCCTTTTTTTGTGCTGGGGTATCCTCATTCATTCTCGTATCGCTGCAGCTCGATACGTTTGACAATGCCCATGTCCGAGAATAGATATTATGGTTATTCACCGTTAACGCAAAAATCTTTCGGAAAATGTTTCTCTCAAAGACTTCAAGAGCTTCATCATCTGCTTGCGCAAGTACCCATGCTTCCGATCCATATAACAGCGCGGGTATCATGATGCAATAATAAGGTGATTTATCAAAACAAAAACCTTAGTTTTTGTCTCGATTATCTGTCAAAATTTTCCTTATAATATTTAAAATGGTTGGCAACATACTCAAGGTAGATGAGAAGAAATTATCCAATTTGACATTTAATCAAGACATCAGCTGCGCTAAATGGACTACCTATTCAATTTGCCATGGCGGGTAGTATCAGCTTTATGTAGAGTGTGAGTTTGGTCTGGCGGCATGTGGACTTCTTTCTAAACAGCTTACTTAGACCATATATTAGCATATGTTGGCCAACATTATCCTTCTCCGTATTTCAAAACTGATACCATTAGGTTTTTTATGGCGGTACCAAGTTATATAAAACCTTTGACTACCTCGATGCTTTAGTTGTCAAGTTCCACAGTTGGTCCGAGTCATCAGCCTGGACTTCTCACCATTTACTGCCAGACTCCTTCTCAATTTTTTCAAAGGTGGCTGTTACCGATCGCATTATATCGATGTCATCGGCGCATGCGACGTAAAATGTGGTGTTTACTTCACACAGAGTCATTTCTGTTTACCTTTGCCTTTGGTATGACCTTTTCCAGCAGAATGTTAAAAAGATCATACGACAAACTACCACATTGTCTGAATCCTAGTTTGGTATTAAAGGGCTCTGATAGGTCCTTAACGACATTAACTGCTAGCATTGTGTCAGTTAAAGTTATTCTGCATAGCCATACTAATTTTACAGGAATGCCGAACGCCAACATGGGTTTAAGGTGATGTATCACAAAAAAAACCTTTGTTTTTGTCTCGATCATCTGTCAAATTTTTCCTTATAATATTTCACATGGTTGGCAACATTGCACATTGAATCTATATAGAAATTACGCACTTTGACAATTAATCAAGACATAGCTGCTCTAAATGGACTACCTATTCATTGTGCCGATTAGTTGCCAAAATAAATAGTTGCCACTTGAAGTCGATGTGGAATGTTGCCAACCATGTAAAATGCTACTAGATGTGTCCGATTTACTTTCCACTAAAAATTACTCAGGAACTTCTGTTGAGAATGCCTTTAGATTCGAAATTCACTCGGTCTCAAATGTCAATTTCATAGCACATAGGTCAAATATAATCCAATGGATTAGTGATGCTTTACAGTACGTTTACATTTAACCGGATTTCGTTAACCCAGTGGGTTTCAATTGTCAATTCCTTTGAATATATGTCAAATAAATCCTCATAAAGTAGGTTAACCCGATAAAAAGTTCTAATGTATATGCCGTTTTACTTTCTCAGTGGTTAGGTTAGGGATGTACGGTTGTTGTAACAACCGTCCACTCGGAAGCTATGTCCATTGTGATCATCCTTTATGTATAGGTGTACCTATAAAGAAAAGAAAAAAGATAGTGGAAGAATAGAGAGGAAAATAATGAGAAGAAAGGGGCGGAAGAGAGATTATTTTAGCCAAGTCAACTTTTTGACAAAGCCTAGTATTTGGTTAGGGTCTATTTTGGAGAAGAAGACTAGATTATCAATTTTATAAGATCCAAACTGTTTATGTCTTCTGCTGATCAGCGATGGACATTTACAGAGGATGTGCTCAATTGTTTCCAGTTCTTCTTCGTCCTCACATAGACGACAGTAATCCTCTCCACTGGAGTCTCACTTAGAAGTGAGAGATCTAACTTTACAGTGACCAGTAATAATCCCCACAACAATTTTGATCTCCCTCTTGCTGTGTTCCAGCAGCGAAGACGTTCTTTTACGAGAGAATTCTGGCCAGATAGATTTAGAGATTCTACAAGCAGGTTCCCTTAGCCATCTGTTACCGCCTACCTCGCAATGGAACGCACGGATTCTGCCAATGAAATAGCTGATAGGGGGGGTTTCACAGATCTCTCAATCAGAAGACTGGACGACTGTGACCCCCCTCGAGCAAGCTCGTCGGCTATCTCATTCCCTTCAATATCGTTATGTCCTGGAACCCAGCATAGCCCAACTATTTGTCGTATATCATTCAGAGAGGTCTTACAATCATGAACTGCTTTCGAGTTTATAGTATGCGCCTTCACCGCTTTCAGGGCCGCCTGACTATCTACATAAATAGTCACCGGTCCCGTAATGTCGACATTAAGTGCTTTTACTATTTCGGCCGCTTTCGTGATTGCGAGAATCTCTGCTTGAAAAACGCTACAGTCATTGTTGAGTTTATATGAGTTCTGTATACCTAATTCCCTACAGTAGACGCCTGCGCCAGTGCCTTCCTCCGTCTTGGACCCGTCTGTGAAGATTGACAGACCTGGCAGAGGTAGGGAACCACTAGTCCTCAGTTCTCAGTGGTTAGCATAGCTTTAAATGCCAAATAATTATCATTTACTTGAGGTTTCTTGTTCAAATCTTTTTAGTTCTTATATTTAAAATCACATTTTCTATATTAATTGACATCTAATCTGTATTTTCTCTCCTTTCCAGCATGTATGTCCTTGATCGCGTCTGCAAGACCATCATTGTATATTTCTTCTTTAAATATCTATTGAAATGGACTGGAGTTTTAGATCTCTTCTAAAAAAAAATGCATTTGTTGACACATTTTCATAACAGCTGTTTACAGCTTATTTCTGCATTTAAATCTTTTTTTACAGTTCTTGTATATTTTTCTAATTTCCTTTCTCTTTTTCCTCTTTAGCATCATTTTAGTAATTATGCCTTATGATATTATACACACATTTTTAGTTTTAATTATTTTAGGCATATTGTTTAGAAGAAAAAACGGTTGATGTAAAAAAAAATATTGTTGGTAATAAATTGTTTTTTTTAAAAGAAAAAAAAAAAATAGATATCCTTCTTTTTTATAGATGGATACTGATTGGTGTTTTATTTTTGTTTTTTTTTTTTAGATGTAATTAATATTATTACGATAATATTTAGATATGTATAGTTATAATGGTTCAGTTACTATGTATATTATGAATATATATTGCTTTAATGTAACTTTAAAGAGCGTTTAAATCGACTCGATTTTTAAATCAATGCACCAAATCCCCCGCGCATAGAGTTAATATTTCTATTAAATAACAATAAAACAAGGGAAAACCAGTGAGCGGAGCAGTATAGTCGGACGGAGGATGATACCCTACACAACTTCCACGAAAATCTAACTTTTTGTGGTTCTATATTCTGAGATTGGGCAATATTTCGCGATATTTGCACACTTTCGAATGGCTAGTGGTCATCACAATACAACATTGGGTTGTATTGTGATGTTCGGCTTTTGAAAAGCACAAATAATAAAGTTTTCGGTAGACTTTATCCGAAAAATTTTTATCTGATCATCACCTAGCATTTTGGGCGTTGTCCTTGACCATAACTGGAACTTCATGGAACATTTCATAGCGATCAGCGCTATATTTCCGCCCTCCAGTGTGGTAATAGGTTACTAAATAATATATAAATACGTAAGCACCTGTAAATATTTAAGTGTAACTCCCGCATACGACTACCTACGTCAATATAATTGGTATTAATTTAAAGGTCAGTCACACCTCTACGGTATATTATCAACTTCTCGGGTCTATGTCCTTCAGTGGTAAATATATACGCTATAGAATACAAATTTTGTAATTTTTCACACAAAAGTCAGGGCCCATTTGACCTGCTAAATATTGACCGATCTTTATCAAAACAGGCATGCTTATTCTTTGGCCCGATCCCCTTCTCCATGCAAAAATTCGCGATGTTTGGGCCATAATTGCGGCCTCTGGAGCGACCAGAAAATCAGACAAAAAAAAAAAAAAAAATATATATATATATATATATATAATGGGCAGACGGGCGGACGGACACACTTGTCTAGATCGACTCAGCTAGTCGAGATATGACGATCGGTATACTTAAAGGTGGGTCTAGTACCAATATTTCGCGGCGTTACAAACATTTGGGGCTGTACAAAGCTATAATACTCTGACAACATAGTTGTGTAGGGTATACATATTATAAAATTAAATTACAATTGGGCAACACAAATTATAGCTTAAATTACAATATGGCAACACGAATCATTTTTCCAGCACCATTGTCAAAAAGTCGAAACTACAGCATTTTCTTAGTTCTTCCCATGATGCCATGATTCATAAGATGATGTATCAAAACAAAAACCTTTGTTTTTGTCTCGATTATCTGTCAAATTTCTCCATATAATATTTCAAGTGGTTGGCAACACTGAACATTGAATTCAAGTAGAAATTACCCACTTTGACAGTTAATCAAGACATCAGCTGCGCTAAATGGACTACCTATTCCATATTGTGCCATGATTGTACCATGGAATAAAGGCTGCTTTTGAATTTTAACGTATTTTGAAGCCTACTTTTAGGATAAGCCATGGCCTATAAATAAGGTCACCCAGGGAGGCCAGCTGATAATCGATACCTCTCAAGTTTGCTGTCAAAATGCATTATTGTGAATTGACTTCCATTATGAAAACGTAAACAAAGTCGAAATTTTTGACATTAGACTTGAGAAAAAAACAGCTGTTTTCCGATTTCGATTGCTATCTTGGTGACCTTATTAATAGATCTTGGGATAAGCGATTATTTCTTGATGCAAAAGCAGAGTTGTATTTGAAAATATATCGATATGATATGTAGGGAATTGATAATCGAAGTGACGTAGTTTATTAAAATATGTTTAAATTAAATGGATCTCTATATTGTATTGATGAACTAAATTTCAAGACTTCCCCTAAGAAAGCACAACACTAAAAGTGAGTTTATATATAAACTCAAACATTCAAGGCCGAATCTATATCTATATAGGAATCTGAGTTTCAACGGCATTTACATTAGACTTTTTTCCATAAAACACATTCGGTGCCTTAAGACCGATAAATTAAAATATATAAATAAAGGAGAATAGCAAAAAAGTCAAAAATTTACTCTGATATTCAATTTAAATTTAATAAAATGCAACTTATAGTACGTTCACATTGTATTGTATTATAAATTGTCAATTCTATTGCACACATGTCAAATAAATCCTCATAAAGTTGGTTAAAATGGTGAAATGTTCTAATGTAAATGCCGTTTTAAAGAAATGCCATTAACCCTTTGTGGCCCGAATTTTTTCCGTTAACATAGAACGATTTTCTGTTCAGAGATTTAATGCAAGTATCCTAGATAGGATATGAACGAAATTTGACATCGCTACATCCTTGCATTCGGGAGATACAGTACAAACTTTCTAAAAAATAAAAGTCCAATATCAAGGAAACCAAATGCAAAATCGACGGAAAAATTGCTTTAAATTATTCTCTTCATTCATGTTTAAAAGAATCATAAGTAATTCTGATGGCAGAATTCGTATAATTCGAATACGAAGCGATTTAATTAATTTGGACTGTATACACAAATTAGTACTGTACACATTTTTGCCCTCTTCTACATATTGAAAAGCTCATAACTTTACAACAAATTTGAATTTTTCAGATTTTTCTTTTGATAAATATGAAATACTACTAGAAAAAAATTGACAGATGGTCGGAACAAAAACAAATGTTTTTGTTTTCATATATCACCTTATTATTGTATCATGGTTCTTTTATAATTTCATTTTTTCATATTAAGAAAATATTTGGTCTGTTCCAATAATTTTTTAATAGTAATTCTAGTAAGTAAGTAGTCTAGTAATAGTAGTCTAGTAAGTAAAATTATTCGAATAGTTCTAGAGCGGAAAACTAGTAAAAGTGCCAAATTAGATGGCTATACTTCAAAATGAACACAATACTCTTTTAGAAGTTGGTATTTCTAGTTAGCATTTTTATTCGGCTAAATTTCTTGAGTAAAAAGTTTATAAAGATAACGTCATTTTTTGTGGGTTCAGGAACGGTTTTCGAGTAAAAAGTTCCTAAACTTGTAAAATTTTTTAGATTATTGCAGGTTCTGGAACGGAACTATTATTGTAACGTAGGCGTTCGTACAACCCATGATGCAATAATAAGGTGATGCATAACAACAAATACCTTTGTTTTTGTCTCGATTATCTGTCAAATTTTTCCATATAATAATTCAAATGGTTGGCAACACTGCACATCGAATTCATGTAGAAATTACCTACTTTGACAGTTAATCAAGACATCAGCTGCGCTAAATGGACTACCTTACCTATTCATTGTGCCATCGTACAATCCACTTCATGAAGTAATATTAAACGCCATTTACATAAGAACGTTTTACTGGATTAACATAATTTATGAGGATTTATTTGACATATATACAATGGAATTGACAATTTAATTTAACGAAATGTAAACGTACTATTATTTGATATTTTTATACCCTGCACCATAGTATGGAGGGTATATTAATTTTGTCATTCCGTTTGTAACACATCGAAATATTTATTTCCGACCCTATAAAGTATATATTCTTGATCAGGGTAAAATTCTAAGACGATCTAGTCCGTCTGTCCGTCCTTCCGTCTGTACGTCCGTCCGTCTGTTGTAATCACGCTTCTTCTGAAGGAATTGAGATAGGGTGATGAAATTTTGCATAAAGTTGTCTTTTGTCTGCAGGCAGGTCAAGTTCGAAGATGGGATATATCGGCCCACGTTTAGGCATAGCCTAGCCTGGGGTACCCCCCAATTTTCGGTATTTTGAGGTTCCTGAGCGCGGGATTCAACCGAATTCGCTGAAATTTGGTACATGGGGTTCTTATTGGGTACCAAATTGCCCCACAAAAAATTATAAATATAGGTCCACTTTTTCTGGTAGCCCCCATATAAGGGAACCTCCCAATTTCCACTTTTTGGGGGGTTTTGACCGGATTTTTTCACCGAATTGGCTGTAATTTAGTATTTTGAGTCCTTAATAGGCACCAAATCTCCCCACAAAAAATTATGAATATAGGTTCATTTTTTCGGGTAGCCCCCATATAAGGGTACCCCCAATTTTCGGTATTTTGGGGTTCTTGAGCGCATTTTTCAACCGAATTTGTTGCAATATGGTCGTATATGGTAACAAATCTCTCTACCAAAAATTATTAATATTCGCCCCTTTTTGGGGTATTCTTCATATAACCCCCTTTTTTATATTAAAATAGTTCCGCGTTTTGAGTTTGGTTCTAAGACTCTGTTGTAATCATTTCTCCTGCGGAGGATAGCGAAATACGAAATTATAACATAAGGTTCGATAATGAACTATAGCCGCATTTAGACCTAGCCCCTGTGTGGAGGTTCCAGAAGGAGTGGACCCATTGCATACACCCTTATTAGCCATAAAAAATTTCTGAAATTTGTATTATGGTTTACATAATCCCTTTTTAGAAATGTCCCTATAGGTCCACTTTTTGGTATGTTCCCTATATTTTCATTTCTAGTATATGTCGGTATATCTATGGTGGAGGGTATCGAAAGTTCGGCCCGGCCGAACTTAACGCTTTTTCACTTGTTATTTATTTTATTTAAACTCTTATATGTACACAAAGCCTTTTTTGGCCAATTATTATGAATACATTATGCGAAATCGTTGATATATGACACTACCGCACTCAAGTCGCAATTAATTTAATCGGATTTAGTTATAACCTGTATTTTCTCGTTTATACTATACATATGCAGGTAACATGTCTTACTTTTAAGTGTTTACATATCTAAAACAATAGAATAGAACGCTACAAATTTTTAAATTCAATTTTCGAGATAGATCTTTATCTGAATGAATTATTAACTAACTGAAATGGTAACTGAATCATTTCATAGGCCCTATATGTCGATACTTCCAACTAACCCTGTCTCTTTATTATTTTTTTTCGCGAATTCTCCATAGTTACCCCTTCCTACAAAGATCCCGTACCCGGTTGGGTGGACAATTTAAATGGACCTGTCGGTGTGATGACAGCCGGTGCCCGTGGTGTTCTGCGCTCAATGATGTGTGATCTCGATTTAGAAGCTGATATGATACCTGTCGATGTGGCCATAAATGATCTCATTATAATACCTTATGGATTTACACAATATAAAGAGAGGTAATGTTTTCCAGTTTTTAATATAGTTTTTAGATTCTAATAAAATGTGAGCTGTTTTGCAGACCCAAAGAAATACCAGTCTTCAATTTGGTATTACCAGAAAAATTGCGCAAGAAGTGGGGTTGGATTTTGAACAGAGGCATTGAACTGAATGAGAAATATCCGCTGTCATGGCCATTATGGTATCCAAATGCAACAATTACAATGAACAAATACGTGCATATGTTCAATATGATATTCTTTATGTGGCTGCCGGCTGTGCTAATTGATGGTCTGCTGACAATTGCGGGACAGAGAAGATTGTAAGTGATAAAGAAAACATTTTTATGTAAACTTGTTATGATACCACGATTACAGTACCTTAACATTGTACCGGATTTCGTTAACCCAGTGGGTTTAAATTGTCAATTCGATTGTAAAAATGTCGTATAAACTCTCATAACGTATGTTAATCCGGTAAAAGGTTCTAATGTAAATGCTTTTTTAGTTTAGAATGAGACAATTTTATATTAACTAATAAATCAAGATCAACATATTGTCCTTAGAGAGTCAAAATATTGTTCAAATCTATCATGATGTTATAATAGGGTGTTGTATCAAAACAAAAAATATCTGTTTTTTATTCGACCATCTGTCAAATGTTGTCTAGTACTATTTCTCATGGTTGGCAACATTGCATTACAGTTTCTAAAATTTCCTTATAATATTTTTTTGACGTTTACAAACGACTTTGTTCACAGTCAGCTGTTTATTACAATCAAAATGAATTAATGTGAATTGCGAAAATGGAAAAAATATTTTATTTATTTATTTCTATTTTTTAATGTTTTTATTAATTTATTTCTTATTTTTCTCCTACTTTTCAGTATGATTCGTATACAAAAGCGTATAGCTGTCGGTTTGGAAGTATTGCAATTTTTCACTACCAGAAAATGGGATTTCCGCAATGAACGTTTACTCCGACTATTGGATACACTGACGCCAGCGGATTTAGAACAGTAAGTTCAAGATATTCTTCAACAAAAATCTCAATGAAAATTAATTATTATTTTATTTTTTTTTACATTAGATTTGAAGTGCAGGTCGAAAATCGTGAATATGACATTGATGGATATTTGTTATCATGCTGTTTTGGAGGCCGTCTGTATATTTGCAAGGAACCATTGGAAAATGTGCCCAAAGCTAGAATAATTTTCAAATGGTAAGTTCATTCAGTGTGTGGCTGTGTTAAGAATTTTAGCAATCAAAAATTTTAAGATGGCGCCCAACAATTTTTAAAAACTGTTACAACAAAAATAATTCATATATGCCCTTGTTTATCGCTCACTGTATTCTTATGCGATCCTATTCTATTTTATATGAATTTCCAATAGGTTTTGTTTCGTATAATGTCAGAATTATCAGTCTTGAAAGTTTTAGTAAAACAGAGTTGTATTTTCAGACAATTTGTCATGTGTAAATGTAATGTTAACGCACAAAATCGAATAGTTTCATTCCATATGGAACAAAGCATGACACAATAAATAGGTAGTCCATTTAGGGCAGCTGATGTCTCGATTAACTGTCAAAGTGTGTAATTTCTACTTGAATTCGATGTGCAATGTTGCCAACCTTGTGAAATATTTAAAAGAAATTGACAGTTAACCGAGACATCAGCTGCCCCATGGCACAATGAATAGGTAGTCCATTTAGCGCAGCTGAAATCTTGATTAACTGTCAAAGTGGGAATTTTCTGTCAAAGTGGGCATGTGTAGTGTTGCCAACCATTTGAAATATTATATGGGAAAATTTGACAGATAATCGAGACAAAAACAAAGGTTTTTGTTGGTATACATCACCTTATTATTGCATCATGAGCTGCCCTAAATGGACTACCTATTTATTGTGCCATGATCATAACCAACTCTACTTTAAGGCCTATATGGTTACCAACGAATTCGAGTAGGAAGAGATGCACTTGAGAATTCCGACATAGTGGTACACATTTTCCAGTAATATTTAATAATTGTATCAGCTGTTTTAGTACAATTTGGCCAGAGGATTACATTCACAATGATTGAAACCTTAGCATCGTGTGTCCCGTGCACAATAAAGGAGACAAGGCGATATATGCCAACTATAAAGGATGTAGTCTCCTTCCCATCGCATATAAAGTGCTGTCCAGGGCGTTGTGTGAACGACTGAAGCCAATGGTCAAGGATATTGTTGGACCATAACAATGCAGCTTCAGACCTGACAAATCCACCATAGACCAGATTTTCACTCTGCGCCAAATTCTGGAAAAGAGCCACGAAAAACCCATCCGCACATTCCACATGATCAACATTTAAAGTCGGAAAGGACCTTTCGGAGATCTTCGAATGAGAGTTCAAACAAGGTGACAGTCTCTCGTGTGACCTTTTAAGATCCTGCTGAAATGGTCATACGAGATGCAAAGCTAAACAGAAATGACACTCTGTACACCAAACATCACATGTTACTTGCCCACGCCGATGATATCGACATAATGGGCCAAACATTGCGAGCGGTAACAGCCACCATTGAACAAATTGAGAGAGAATCTGCCAAAGTGGGTCTGGAAATAAATTACGAGAACATCATGCTGATAGTATCAACGCGCAAGACGTCCAGTAGATTCGAACCAACTGTGGAACTTGAAAACTACAGTTTTGTCAAAGATTTTATATACCTCGGTACCGCCATAAATAAAACAATTGACATCAGTTTTGAGATCGTGTTGGCCAAAACTATGCTATTATGGTCTGAGTAAGCAATTTGGGAACAAGGTTACCTCTCGCAAGACCAAACTCACACTCCACAAGACACTGATACTGCCCGTTCTGGTGTATGGATCTGAAGACTGGGTACTTGCGCAAGCAGATGTGGCAGCTCTTGGAGTGTTTGAGAGAAAAATTGTTTGATAGAACCACGAGTTATAACATCTATACACGGACACCGACAAAGTATCGGGCTTCAGCGACTACGGTGGCTAGGCCATATTGTGCGAATGGATAAGGATGCCCCAGCTCAAAAGGCGTATAAAAGCGAGCCATCTGCTGGTTCACGAAGATAGGGCAAGGCCACGAATTTTATGGAAAGATCAAGTGGAAGACAATGTTTCGGAACATGGTCTTTCAAATTTGGATGAGCTGCACACAAGACCGATGCACCTGGAAATCTTTTTAAGATCGGCTTAGGCAATAAGTGTTCTGTCTCGAGCCAGCTAATTAATCAAATCATGTTGAAAGGCCAGATTTTTTATTCAAAGAAAAGAAAACGTCCAATAAGTAATATTAAACTGTGTTTAGTTTTACGAAATCCACTCGATCTCAAATGTCAATTCCATAATCCACTGAATTTGTTAACATGATTAAGGTTAGGTATACGCTATGGATTTAACATTTCAAATCAAGTGGATTTAGTAGTCTAAACGCGCTCTTAGAGTTTAATTTCGAGTTAATATTTTACTCAAGAGAGGAAGCATGGCACAATAAATAGGTAGTCCCATGCCCTAATGAATAGGTAGCCCATTTAGCGCAGCTGATGTCATGATTAATTGTCAAAATGGGTAATTTCTACTTGAATTCGATGTGCAGTGTTGCCAACCATTTGAAATATTATATGGAAAAATTTGACAGATAATCGAGACAAAAACAAAGGTTTTTGTTTTGATACATCACCTTATTATTGCATCATGAGTTGTCCATCTAGAGCAGCTGATGACTCGATTAACTGTCAAAGTGCGTAATTTCTACTTGAATACGATGTGCAATGTTGCCAACCATGAGAAATATTACAAGGAAAAATTTGACAGATGAACGAGACAAAAACAAAGATTTTTGTTTTGATACATCACCTTATTATTGCATCATGAGAGAAACCATGGCACAATGAATAGGTAGTCCATTTAGCGCAGCTGATGTCTTGATTAACTGTCAAAGTGGGTAATTTCTACTTGAATTCGATGTGCAGTGTTGCCAACCATGTGAAATATTATATGGAAAAAATTGACAGATGAACGATACAAAAACAAAGGTTTTTGTTTTGATACAACACCTTATTATTACATCATGAGAGAAACTAAACATATGAAGTAGTCGATGTTACACTATGAATATCCTCATATGTAGAGGGCGCCTCACAAATGTTTGTGTTACCAACACAGTTACCATTCACAATAGTCAATGAAAATTTAGCTCAATTTATTATAAATTTTGAAAACTTTTTTAACTTCCTAATTTCTCCACATATTTTAGTATGTACGTTTTGGATAAAGTTTGTAAAACTTTGATTTGTGGCTGGTTCTTCTATTGGTTGGCATCGAAAATTGGTATTTTCTAAAGAGCAAAAATTACACTCTGAATATCGAAAGGTGAGTTTAACTCTCAAATCACAACATTAACAATTTATCAAATTTCTTCCTTCTGCTATCTTTTCAGAGTAACGAAACTACCGACCATAGCCTGATTATTGTACAATAATTATCGAAATGAACTAAACTCTGGGAATACAGCTACAAATCCATATATTTGGGTGCAATATGGTCAAGGATGACCAAATTTTAGAACATAATATGTTAATACTAATTGTAATACTCTGACAACCTATTTTCTCTTATGTGGGTCTTAATATTTAAAGAAAACTGTCAAAAATCTAGTTCTTAGTTATAGTGAAAAATTTCAAAATGTCACACTTAAATTTCATAGAAAATTCGTATTAGCGTATAAGATTGTAAAACGAACGAAACCCATTTGAATGGGTTTAGAATTTTTAAAAAAAAATCAAAAAAATGCTCAGGTTTCAAATCCACTGATTTTGAATTTTGTTACAAAATTTATTGTTGTTTAAAAAATTGTCTTTTTAATAACTATTTTTTTTGTACTCTTGTTGTAATTGGTGAAGGACGATATTTCGTGTGTTATGTAAAAAAGTTTGTAAAAATTATATTAATTGTTTCACTTTTTTTGTAAAGGTGTACAGTCTTGTTGTAAATAGTTTTTTTTTTTCACATAGAGAATATTCTTAAGTATTTATTGTAGTCAAATAAATGTAAATAAATTGTTTAGTATTGAAGAAAAATTAAAACAAAATCTATTTAATTTTATTGGATATATATACAACATTTTTGAGAATGGTCCAATTAGGAGTCTAAACGCAACCATAGAGTTAGGAGTCAGAGGCATACTTTTTCGCCGGCGTGAAAACCAAACGAAAGAGTTAGCGTTAGCGGCACAAAATGTCAATTATTTGTTTTCATTTTCTGACAGAAAATTTTACGTTGTGCAAACGAAATTCAATTTATTATTTAATAAACAATAATCTCAATGAACTTATCGAAAATTATTTTTTTCCGTTTATTTTTAAATTTTCTTCCATTTTATTATTAATTCGTTAAAAAACGTCCACATCTTTGAAAATATTTGTTTTTTTTTTAACAGCACTGCCATATGTTTTGATATAAATTTCCACTGAAATGTTGGTAGCACTGTTGATTTTTACCTAAAATATGGCAACTCAATAGACGCAAACGTCAGCCGTCGCGATTTCCCGTTGCCAATAAGAAATACACGGTAAACGACCGTCGCTGACTCTAGACGCTCTGGTTGCGTTTAGACTCTTATGACTTATGTAAAGTCGAGCGATTGCCAATTATAGAGACCGGCGTGAAATACAAATCAGTAGCATTGTTTCCTACAGCCAGACTTCAGCCAACTCGCTGTGTTCCCGTCACGGCAACATCACACGACGAATATATAGGACCAGAATTTTGCACATTATATATACATGCGGTTTATATATACATATTTTACATATGAAACATTAAGTGTTTGCTGTCGCCATCTTATGTTTCAATAATAGTTCTGTCTGTTTACTCGATATTTGGTAACAATTGTTACAGTAAAAGAGAGTCAAGTGAGAGAGCAAGTTTGACAGTTCAACAACAACTAACTTATCATCATTTTTGGATCAGCTGTTTTATGGCCAAACACAAAAATTATTCAAAACATTTGTATACCCTACACAACTATGTTGTCAGGGTATTATAGCTTTGTGCAGCCCCAAAAGTTTGTAACGCCGCGAAATATTGGCCCTAGATCCACCTTTAAGTATACCGATCATCATATCTCGCCTAGCTGAGACGATCTAGACATGTGTGTCCGTCCGTCTGTCCATTATAATTTGTAAACACAATACAGGCCACAGTCATGGACCAATCTTCCCAAAATTTTGCATGTAGGATGGGTTCTGGCCAATGAAGACCCCTATTGTTTTTGATAAAGATCGGTTAATATTTAGGGGATAAAATGGACCAAACACTAAATTTTTTCGGTTTTTCTGGTCGCTCCAGAGGCCGCAATTATGGCCCGAAAATCGTGAAAATTTACTTGGAGTGGGGGTTCGGGCCAATGATTGAGCATTGAAATCGACCCTGACTTTTGTGTGAAAAATTAAAAAAATTGTATTCTATACCGTATATATTTACTCCTGAAGGACATAGACCCAAAATGTTGATAGTATATCGCAGAGGAGTGGTTGACCTTTAAATGGATACCAATTATATTGTCGTATGTACCCGGATGTGGGAGTTAGTAACCGGAAATATAAGCTGATCGCTTTGAAATTTTCCATGAGGATCCAGGTATGGTGAAGGACAAATCCTATAATTTTCGGTGATGAACAAATAATAGTTTTGGGATAAAGTCGATCTATAGGCCACAATTGATAGCCGAACTTCACAACATAAAGGGTGAAGGGAATCTGGACAAGTAATTATAAAGGCTGTACCGAATATTAGTAATATATTTGCACCCGTCAAGAGGGTGCAAATATCGCGAAATATTGCCCAAGCTCAGAAAATAAATCCACGGAAAGTTAGACTTTCGTGGAAGTTGTGTAGGGTATCATATGGTCGGCCTCGTCCGACTATACTGCTCCGCTCACTGGTTTTAATTTGCTAAGTTCAAATTGAAGTTAAGTTGTATAAAAATTACAGAAAATGGAAGAAAACTCGTAAGTTATGTAAAGTTTCATTAAATTAGAAACTAATTCCTTATATGTTTTTAGGCAAGTTCCAGATAGAGGACAATGTATTGATGCAGGAAGCTTAAATGTTACCGGGGAACATACCAAATCAATTTTTCTTTTATTGTTCATTTTATTTGTATACCCTCCACCATAGTATGGAGGGTATATTAATTTTATCATTCCGTTTGTAACTCATCGAAATATTCATTTCCGACCCTATAAAGTATATATATTCTTGATCAGGGTAAATCTAGCCATGTCCGTCCGTCTGTTGTAATCACGCTATCTTCTGAAGGAATTGAGATAGGGTGCTGAAATTTTGCATAGGGTTGTCTTTTGTCTGCAGGCAGGTCAAGTTCGAAGATGGGATATATCGGTCCACGTTTAAGCATAGCTCCCATATAAGTGTACCCCCCAATTTTCGGTATTTTGGGGTACTTGAGCGCGTTTTTCAACCAAATTCAACCATTCACTTTTTCTGGTAGCCCCCATATGACGGTACCTCCTAATTTTCTGTATTTTGTATTTGATCGTATTTTTCCACCGAATTGTCTGTAATTTAGTATTTTGAGTTCTTAATAGATACCAAATATCTCCACAAAAAATTATAAAACATAGGCCCATTTTTTCGGGTAGCCCCCATATAAGGGTACCCCCAATTTTCGGTATTTTGGGGTTCTTGAGGGCGTTTTTCAACCGAATTTGGTGCATTGGGTTTTTATTGGGTACCAAATATCTCCACTAAAAATTATAAATATATGTAAATTTTTTCTGGTAGCGCCCAAATTTCGGTATTTTGGGGTTCTTGAGCGCGTTTTCAACCGAATTCGCTGAAATTTGGTACATTGGATTCTTATTGGGTACCAAATATCTCCACTAAAAATTATAAATATATATATATAATATTCTGGTAGCGCCCATATTCTCAGATACCCCCAAATTTCGGTATTTTGAGGTTCTTGAGCGCATTTTTCAACCGAATTCACTGAAATTTGGTATTTTGTAGCCGTATATGGTAACAAATCTCACTACCAAAAATTATTAATAGTCAATCCGTTTTAGGGGTAGTCCCCATATAACCCCATTTTTTATATTAAAATAATTATCTGATTATTCCGCGTTTTGGATTTGGTTCTAACACTCTGTTGTAATCATTTCACCTGCTAAGGATATCGAGATAAAAAAACTAGAACGAACCGTACGTTCTAGTTTTTTTGAACTATATGTGAACTATAGCCCGCATTTAGGCTTAGCCGTAGCCCCTGTGTGGGAGGTACCAGAAGGCATGGACCGATATTCCCCCAAATTCGGACTTGAACTAAGTTTGGAAGAAATGATAAGATGGGATGAAATCAATTTATTTTGAAACGGATTTGGTCCAAAGAAACATGGGATCTAGAATCAATATTTCGATGAGGCACATTTTCACCGTGTGAAAGTGTATACACACTAATTAGCCATAAGGTTGAGGGTATAATTATACCCTACACAACTATGTTGTCAGGGTATTATAGCTTTGTGCAGCCAGTTTGTAACGCTGCGTCATATCTCGACTAGCTGAGACGATCTAGACATGTGTGTCCGTCCGTCTGTCCATTATAATTTGTAAACACGATACAGGTCACAGTTATGGACCAATCTTCACGAAATTTTGCATGTAGGATGGGTTCTGGCCAATGAAGACCCCTATTGTTTTTGGGAAAGATCGGTTAATATTTAGGGGATGAAATGGACCGAACATCGTGAAATTTTGCATGGAGAAGAGGATCGGGCCAAAGAATTAGCATGCTTGTTTTGATAAAGATCGGTCAATGTTTAGCGAGTCAAATGGACCCTGACTTTTGTGTGACAAATGACAAATTTTGTATTCTATAGCGTATTTATTTATCCCTGAAGGACATAGACCCGAGAAGTTGATATTATATCCAAGAGGTGTGGTTGCCCTTTAAATTAATACCAATTATGTTGTTGTATGTGCCCGGATGTGGGAGTTACACCTAAATATTTACAGGTATCTCCGTATTCGTATATTATTTAGTAACCCATTATCACTCTAGAGAGCGGAACTATAGCGCTGATCGCTTTGAAATGCTCCATGAGGTTCCAGTTATGGTCAAGGACAACGCCTATAATTTTCGGTTATGATCAGATAATAATTTTGGAATGAAGTGAACCGAAAACTTATTTTTTTGTGTTATTTTCGAGTTGATCTATAGACATCAAATGAACATCACACCACAACCCACTGTGAAGAGAATCTGGACAGTAGCTGTACTGAATACTCGTAATATTCGGAAAATATGTCAGTGTGAGGAAACGGTGCTGTTTACCTCTAATCGGCAAGAGGGTAAAAATATCACGATATATTGCCCAGGCTCGGAATAAACATCCGCAGAAAATTTGAGTTCCGTGTTAGTTGTGTAGGGTATCGTATGGTGGGCCCCGTCCGACTATACTGCTCCGCTTACTGGTTTTCTATTAAAAATTATTGTTTACATTACTGTTTACATAATCGGGTTGTAGAAATATCGGTATAGGTCCATTTTTTGGTATGTTCCCTATATTTGCATTTCAAGTACCTGCCAATATATCTATGGTGGAGGATATCCAAAGTTCGGCCCGGTCGAACTTCACGCTTTTTCACTTGTTAATATTAAATGCAATACAAATAATTGTGTTTGTCCTTTGTTTGATTGTTTATTTTGGCGCAAATCAAATGTTTTCTTGAATCAGCTGTTTATTTGTTAAATCTTACTAAATGTTGTCTGTTTACTTTTCTCAGTATTTTCGCAAAAGAGAGTAAAAAAAGCTTTCTTTCTGAACCAGACAAACCTAATGGTATCGAAATCCGAAAACAGCTCTTATCTCTCAAGTTAAATGTAAAACAAAATGGCAGCCTTCTCCTTGGGTGACCTTATTAATAGACCTTGCTCAGACATCTTTCGGGTAGGGATAAGTAAATCGACTTTCGACTAATCGATTTTTTGTATTGAAAAGTCTAAAAGTCGAAGTCGACTTTTGACCTTTGAGAAAATCGGAAAGTCGACTTTTTAAGATCGACTTTCGATTTTCTTCATAAATTTTTGGTTTATTATCACAAAGCCGAAATTGTTCAAAAACTACATATTTCCGAACTTTTTTTCATCTTTTGACAACAATTCTTATAAAAAAATTAATTTTTAGTCGATTTTGCTTTAGTTGGTAAAAGTCGAAAATCGATTTTGAACAGGTTTGACAAAATCGAAATATCGAAAAGTCGACTTTTTAGTCAAAGGCAAACATGGAATAGTCTAAAAATCGACTTTTTGGTCAGAGGCAAAAATTGAAAAGTCTAAAAGTCGACTTTTGCGCTCGATTACGTATCCCTACTTTCGGGTTGACCATTTCCTCACAGATTGCCTTATCCATATGCTAAGAAACAGATGACGCTACCTGACATTTCCATTGAAAAGTTTGACATTTTTAAGCATAATGCAAAAGACAAGTTGAAGACAAAAATCGTTACGGTAGTCCAAAAAAGACAATATCGTTATGCAACATACTGTGATATAGAGGTATCTTTGTGGATGATCATGAAGATCCTTCCTGGCACGCTTATCCATGATGGCGGATAGGTGATAAAATAAGATCAAAAGTAAATATTGGCACTCTTGTCTCAGTAGTCAGGGTAGCTTAGACAAATCCATCAAGAAAAAACGCCTTGGACGACTTCGAAGCTTCTCATGACATTTGCATTTGGAGGATATTTGTTCCTCCTCCCGAAGAGATCGTATGCGGCGCAATATTCTTCTCGTTGGCCTGTCTTTCATCTCGACACCCTCTATGAACTTCCGGTTAAAGAACTCGCGCAACTCTTTGAATCTGTCACCATAACGCCGTTAAATGAGAAAGAAATCCGATTGCCCTTGCTTCTTTGATTCAAGATAAACTTAACCGTTGCCCACAATTTACTTACTCCGATATCGATGTCACAACACTTCAAATATTCTTGTCACATTTTCCGCTTATGAAGAACTAATGCCGACTAAGATATGTCATATCCCAAATTCTGGTTTACAGTACAGTGTTGACGTTTTGAACAATTCGGACCGAAGTGGTGCGAAAAACACATACATTTTCAATTTGGTGCGATGGTTGGTCATTTCGGTCTATTTTCATGCTAATAAGTTAGGATAATTGCGCTACACTTTTCAACGATGGTCCAAAAACCTGATGTTGGTCGCATTTTACGTGCATTTTGGTTCGAAATTTTTTCTTTCGAGGTATTCGGGTATTTGATCTACAGGTATATAACAAGCGGCTACGGCTGTGATGATGATTCAGAAATTCCATTCTGCTACCAGAGCATCAGAAGTATTGGGCAGTTCTCTGATGCGAAATTGGCTTTCACATGGTTTAGGATAGTACTACTTTCAGAGGCCAGACGCCAATTAAATGCCGGGATGGCTAGTTACGTCATTCGTCGGACCTGGAGACACAATGGATATGACCGTTGAACTTTGGCAGTTTGACAGGTGGGTATGTCTTCATTCACCGTGGATAGCTATTACATGCTCGGTAGAGAGATCAACGATAGCAACGTAGACGGTCAATTTGTTTGTCGGAATTCTTCGAAGAATTTCTAACTTCACTCTTCTTTAACTGGAAAAATGTCATAGAATACTACAATATTATCAGATACTTCAGAAACTATCAATGGCTTGTGTTTCTACAAGCAATAGCAGATTGCTTGATAGAAGATTAATATTCACCTGCATCTGTTTGCTCATAATTCATATATTAAATTGGGCGCCACTGCTTCGAAAAGGCTCTATATGTATGTTCTTTATATTTGAAGTATTTAGTTAGAAAATTTAATATGTATCACGATGCCAAGAGTTAATTGAACATCTCGGTATACACAAGGCCAATTGAATTTCTCCCGATCAAGCAACGAGAAATCAAATTGACCATTCAAGGTTCGCACTTATCTTAATGTAGCAGCAATGGTGCGATCTAATGTCACACGGAAACACTACGTTGGAAAGCTGGAAACACTACACGTTGCAAAAGCTTACTCCGCTCAACTTACCCACTACCTAGTCGAAACACTCCTTGACCCGATAATAATATAGAAGAACAATGGCAAAGAATTGCCCACTACCTACAAACTGCAGCAAAAGCAACACTTGGGTACCAAAGACCACCATCAAGAAACTCATGGTACGATCAGGAGTATCGCAATGCTACTGAGGTAGCAGCGTATAGGGCAACCCTGCAAACAGTAGCAACACGCAATGCGAGAGAGTGTTATCGGGAGAATAAGAGAAACGCTGATCAGGAGCATGCACCAACGAAATAATAGATCGTTTCCACGACAGAGGGGTCTACGATCCGAAATGCAATAGGGCTGCTACAACAACAACAAGCTGGATAGATGAATGCATGCCCAATGATTGGAGCCTCAGCATCCTGTGTCCCGTGCACAATAAGGAGACAAGGTGATATGTACCTACTATAGAGGAATTAGTTTTCCAGCGTGCTGTGCTATATTATTGGATTTTATTAATGCGGCTTCATACCTGGCAAATCCACTATTGACCAGATTTTCACACTGCGCCAAATCCGCTCAGAGGTGTTTAAAATCATATCTGCGTTCCGTATTGCAGCGAAATTAATGGCACGAGGTAATCAGTTAATGTCGGAGCCCTTCAATACCGAACGAGGATTCAGACAAGGTGATAGTTTGTCATGTGACCTTTTTAACATCCTGCTGGAAAAGGCAAACGAGATGCAAATGCGAACATAAGTGGCACTCTGTACACCAATCAACATATGTTACTCGACTGCGCCTTCAACATCGACATAATGGGTCGAACATTGCGAGCGGTAACAGCCAACTTTGAACGAATTGAGAAGGCGTCTGCCAGAGTGGAACTGACAGGGAATGGTGACGTTGATGTGGACGCAAGACGTCCAGTAGACGTGGACTAACTGTGGAACTTGAAAACTACAGCTTCGAGGTAGTGAACGATTTTATATACCTCGGTACCTCTATAAGCAAAAATATTTGAAATCTGGAGGAGAATAGTGTTGGCCAACAGATGCTACTATGCAACTCAAGAACAAGGCCACCTCTCGCCAGACCAAACTCACGCTCTACAAGATATTCATATTACCGATGCTGTTCTATGGATCTGAAGCATGGGTACTTGGGCAACCAAATGAGGCAGCTCTTGGAGTGTTTGAGAGAAAAAATCTCCGAAGGATCTATGGGTCGATCTGCGTAAACAGTTAATATCGCCGTCGAATGAACCATGACGGTACGAGCTGCAGCGACTACGTCGTGTTGTGAGAATGGATGAGTATGGCCCAGCACAAAATGCATTTAAAAGCGGGCGAAGTGATGGTTCACGCAGAAGGGAAGTCCACGAATTCGGTGGAAAGATGAAGCAAAAGACAACATTTCGGAACATGGTCTTTCAAATTGGAAGGGATGTGCGGAAGACCAGGAATTTTTATACCCTACACAACTATGTTGTCAGGGTATTATAGCTTTGTGCAGTCCCAAAAGTTTGTAACGCCGCGAAATATTGGTCCTAGACCCACCTTCAATTATACCGATCCGGTCATATCTCGAGTAGCTGAGTTGATCCAGACATGTGTGTCCGTTCGTCCGTCCATTATAATTTGTAAACACGATACAGGCCACAGTTATGGACCAATCTTCACGAAATTTTGCATGTAGGATGGATTTTGGCCAATGAAGACCCTTATTGTTTTTGGTAAAGATCAGTTAATATTTAGGGGATGAAATGGACCAAATACTTAATTTTTGTCCGTTCTTCTGGTCGCTCCAGAGGCCGCAATTATGGCCCGAACATCACAAAATTTTACATGGAGAACGTGATCGGTCTAAAGAATAAGCATGCCTGTTTTGATAAAGATTGGTCAATATTTAGCGGGTCAAATGGACCCTGACTTTTGTGTGAAAAATTACAAAATTTGTATTCTATGGCTTATATATATGCCCCTGAAGGACAGAGACCGATAAGTTGATAGTATATCCAAGATTCGTGGTTGACCTTTAAATCAGATGTGAGAGTTACACTTACATATTTGCAGGAGTTTACGTACCGAGATTTTATTTAGTAACCCATTACCACAATAGAGGGCGGAAATATAGCGCTGATGGCTTTGAAATTTTCCATGAGGTTCCAGTTATGATCAAGGACAGCGCTTATAATTTTCGGTGATGATCAGATAATAATTTTTGGATAAAGTGGACCAAAAACTTAATGCGGGTGCAAATATCGCGAAATGTTACCCAGGCTCGTAATGAACATCCGCAGAATGTTTGAGTTCGGTGGTAGTTGTGTAGGGTATCGTATGGTCGGTCCCGTCCGACTATACTGCTTAGCTCACTGGTTTTAAACTCGTTCTGTCAAACATTCTGTCAGAAGCCAGCTAAGTAAGTAGGTCCATTTATATATGTTTTTAGTTATAAGGAAGTAATTACATTATTTATATCGGCACACCCTATTAAACACACGCACAATTGCTAGCGTGTATATCTAAATCTTGTATAAAATCAAATTTCTCTGAATGGATGTAAAAGAAACCAACAAAAAAATAAAAACAAAAAAACTTGCCAATCAACTTCGAATATCGATATTTTGAAAGTAATTTTTGCTCGTCTTTTACATAGGTCCCCCGGCAGCCGAATAAAGCCATAAAAACAATAACCGATAACTGTTACGCATGATGACGACCTCTATTCATGCGATGCCGAAATGGTTTGGCAAGATGTTGGAATTTATGCTGCGGCTGAACGAAAAGAAAGACAGATAGATGTTTGAATGAATGGATAGAGTGATGAATCCGACGAACAAAGAGTTGTATAGAAATGCCACCACGTTTATGACCTGTATTTGTCTTATAGCCTAGGTTATGGCATGTAAACTAATTTACACATGACAATTTCTAATATGATTTTTATCGACAACAATTTGATTTTTATTTGCATGCGAACAATGGAATTTATGAATATTTTACAACCAATAAGATGACATTATAGGCTTTGAAGTGGATATTTTATCAAGAGAAACTGACATGTGTCAATTTGGAGAGAGAGATATGTTTCGCCACTTTGCAAAGTAGTTTGCTCAATGACACACCCTACATACCACCTCTATTCTTTTCTATGTGTGTCAGATTATGATTTGCACAAGTTATCTGAATTTGGGTCGCACATATTATTCAGGTAATTAAAACACCAAAGATTCGCAAAATAATAAAATCGACCTTTTCAAAAAATTAGTCAGCAAATTTACTTAATTTATTCATGGCTATATTTGCGGGTATTCCGTTCATGGATTTCTGTGATGTTCTCTTAACATAACCTGGGATCAATCCCGTTGATTTATTCTATTTTTCTTTGCCACTTTCTTTTCATCTCATGAATATGATTTTTTTTTGTCAATTTGAATGAAAGTGCCTTACACTCAGAAAAAATAATAGTTCGAATACTGTCTTCAAAGTATTCAAATATACAAAACTTATATTTGAACACCGCTAAGTAGCGAGAACTTGTTAAGATGTTAAAATAAAATAATGCTTATGTGCATATTTATCAGATTTAAACGTCTGATAGACAAATAATCAAAGTAAGACCATCGGTATAGGCCAATTGACACCCCTCAAAATCTGGAATCCGCTAAGAAAATACCCAAATACGAATACCCGAAGTACGAAATTTTCGCATTTGTGCGCCAGATATCTCCTTATTCTTATGAAGAAAAACTGGTATTTGGAGAGAGATATTTTGACCATTCCGGTACTTCCCTCACAAATCAATCTTATTTTTGGAAATTTGAACTAGAAGGGTACGAAAAGTTCTGAAATGTTCTAAACATAGTATCCTTTGTATTGAGCAACCGGGAAGAGCTAGAAATCTGAAATGTGAGTCACTGATAGAAAGTTAGGCAGATGTACAAAAGGGTTTTTAGAAATTCGATATATAAGTATATGAAAAGTACTAAACTTTACTAAATTTTGTTCTAATTGTATATATTTTGAAAATACATGGTAAGATAAAACCAGTAAGGAAAATAGTAAAGTCGGACTGGGCCGACTATATGATACCCTTCACCACTTTGGGTATATTCGACATATGTATCCTAACAGACGACGCGTTTTTGTTATATATCTATATCTGAACCGATTTCAGGGAAAATTGCCAGAGACTAATATATATATTACTTCAGTACATTGTGTCAATCGGCCTAGTTACGGATCTTTTCACGAAGCTTAGCAACATCATTCTAGACTTTATTCATAAGATATATATGGGAGCTATATCTAAATCTGAACCGATTTACACGAAATTTGGCAGACATTATTCTAGACCTTTTTCATTACGCTGTGCCAAATTTCGCGCAAATCGAAAGATATATAGGGACTTTTGTACACATTTTACCTTAAATCGGACGAAGATATATATGGGAGCTATATCTAAATCTGAACCGATTTTCACGAAACTTTACACACATCAAGCTAGACCTTATTCATAATGCTGTTCCAAATTTCGTGCAAATCGAAAGATATATAGGGACTTTGGTACACAATTTACGTTAAATCGCACGGAGATATATGGGAGCTATCTCTAAATCTGAACCGATTTTTACGGAATTTGGCACACATTATTCTAGACCTTATCCTTAGACCTTATGCAAATCGTAAGATATATAGGGACTTTGGTACACCATTTACCATTTACGAAAATATATATAGGAGCTATATCTAAATCTGAACCGATTTTTCCCAATTTCAATAGGGTTTGTCCCTGGGCCAAACAAATGAGCTGTGCTAAATTTCCTCCAATTCGGATCATAAATACGACCTATACTTTGTTTACAATTTAACATGGACAGACGGACGGACGAACATGCATAAATCGACTAAGAAAGTGATTCTATGCATATGCTCAAAAGGAACCATGGGTCTATCTCGATTATTTTTGCCTGTTACAAACGTATGCACAAAGACATAATACCCTGTACCACAGTGTGGTGAAGGGTATAAAAACTGCAACTTTTTTTTTAATTTTATTGAATGAAAGTAAAAAATGTCGGAAATAGCTTCAAATTTTAGAATAAATCTAGATTTGTTAGAATTGGTCACCTTTGGCACCAACTATGGCCTTCAAACGACCACTGAAACCGTCACACCCTGCCCGAATGTTGCTCTGCTGTATTTAGGCCAATTCCCGGCGAAGCGCTTGCTGGATGTGATCGACTTTGCAATTTTTTAGTGCCAATCTTGCTTTCCAAAATACTCCAGACACAATAGTCCAACGGATTGGTATGCGGAGCTTCTGGTGGCCATTGTGCGCTGGAAATGAAGCGAGGAACCTCGTTTTGTAACAATTCTTGGGTGGCGTGTGCTGAGTGCGATGGTGTTGAGTCCTGGAATGTCCAAGGTCTGCGGCCAAAATGTTTGCGAGTCCAAGGCTTCAATGCACCCTCTAGAATATTTTCGCGATAATATTCGGCATTTATGCTGATGTCATGGTCGATTAATACGAGCGGAGAGCGACAATCGGCTGTTATGGCGGCCCTCACCATCAGTTCTAGTAAGGACTATCTTAAAATGAAGTTTTTGTAAAGGTCTATAAGATCGATTATTTTTTCGTAGAAAAGACTATTAGAGCCAGGATTTAAATTCAGGGTATTTCTGAGTTCTCCTTCGCATGGGTTGGTTATGGAGCATTGTCGAGAAGCATATTATTTTATCAAAGACTTTGACGGGAAATTATGAACTTTAAATCACAAAGTCAAGGTACCATTTCAAACACTAACAATCAATATTGGGACCCGCCTTGAAGTTTTGACAGGAAAACTTATTGAGAAAAGTTCATAAGGCTAGATTATAACAAATTAGGGCCACATAACTACAAATTCCTTCGAATTTTTCCAATAGAAAAAAGGCGACATCAGTAACTGAAGTCTCCGAATTTTTTCCAATAGAAAAAAAGACGACCTGAATTTTTTCTATAGAAAAAAAGGCAAACTCAGTAACCCTTTTTTACCTTAGCAGCTGAGTTTCGATTTTTTTTTCTCAAAAAAAATTACATTAGAAGTCTGTACAGGTTCTTAAAAATCCGATCAGAAGGCTAGTATAGAGTTTCGAAATTAATAAAAAAAAGTTTCATAGAAGTCCGGCATATTCTGGCTCATTCAATGTCTGAATAGGTAAGATAGATGTTTTCAGAGGTCCGATTGGATAACGAGAGGGTAATTAGAGATCTAGCTAATGTAGTAGGTACTCATAAGTTGTCCGACATGTATAGGAGAAGCTCATTAGAAATTCGAAATGTATAGGAGTTTATTAGAGATTTAACGAATATAGAAGTCCAACTAGTATTGGTGAAGCTCATTATAAGACCGACATGTATTTGATATATTTATAGAGGTCCAGTTAAAAGAGATGGAGCTTGTAAGCGACCCGATCAGGTAAGGAAGAGATCTAACTAATACAAAAGGGGTTTTATCTACCCCAATATGCAATGATGGGCGTAATAGAATATCCGCTGTTAGATATAGGAAAATTTAAGGGGAAGGTTATTAGAGATTTTATTAATATAGGAAGTAAGCCTAGAAGCTCCAAATGGTATAAGGGGAGATGTCCTCTATAGGGGGCGGATTTGTTTAAAAATATTTTGTCGTTGATCTGTAGTAGGCGTGTATTTTTTTAAAAATATTTTGTCGATGATCTGTAGTAGGCGTGGATTTTTTTAAAAATATTTTTTCGATTATTGGAGATTTATATTCGTTAAATCTTAAATAATCGAAAAAATATTTTTTAAAAATTCCAACTAGTATTGGCGAAGCTCCTTAGAAGTCCGACATGTATTTGATATATTTATAGAGGTCCAGTTAAGAGAATAGGAGGTTGGTTAATAGGATATCCGCCGAGTATTAGAGATTTTATTAAAATAGGATTTACCCCTTAGAGCTCCAAATAGTATAAGGAAAGATCAAAAAAGTTACATCTAAGCTCATTAGAAGACCTACTTAAGGAGGGTGTTATTAGGAACCCTACTAATATAGACGACAGGGGCATGCGAATAGGGGTGCCACCGAAAAAAATTTTCCAATGACAATTTTCACATTTAACCAGCGCGCTGGTGAGAAACAGGCTGTTCGATGCCAAGCTACTTAAGGAGGACGTTATTAGAGACCTGAGAAACAGGCTGTTCGATGCCAAGCTACTTAAGGAGGAAGTTATTAGAGACCTTACTAATACAGAAGGCTGGATAGTACGTAAAGGGGGGAGGGGGTCTCAGTGAGTCCCAGATTTGAACCGGCGGTGCAAATTTTGGGCTCTAATTGATTGTTGAATCTTCGTAATAAAATTTATCGATATTGTTTGAGTTTCAAGGGTAGACCCATGTAACGGTATCACCCAATATTCAGTACATTGAGGCACGTTTTTCAATCTAATTGCATGCAAATTTTATATTTTGGATTCTCTTTTTCTCTTTTCTTAGAAAATTGCCTTACCAACACTTATCAATTGGCTCATATACACCCTATTATTCGTTATTTTGGACAATTTTTTTCAATCGAATTGAATTAGAGGTCAATTCGTTGAGGTTCGCAGTGGGTATAAAATCGTAATTTCCAATCTATGTGTCTGTAGTTTGGAGCTTCATTTTCTCCCGACCACAATATACAATGGCTTAGCCCCGCTTATAAAAATCCCGATCGTCTTTAGGTATTTTGGATATTCACTGTCTGTAAAAAACGAAAATAGGATCGCATTTTTTATAGAAAAAAACATTTTTTCGAAACTATAGAAAAAATATAATTCTTATAGTTGTATTGTTGTATTCTTATAGAAAAAGTCCTAATATTTTTCTATTGGAAAAATTACGCCTGAAACTGAGGACTTATTTAAAAAAAAATATCTTGTGATTTTTTTTACAAAAAGTGCTGATTTTTTCTATGAAAGCAAATCTCTTAGGAACTGAGGTCGCAATCTTCTCCTTCAAAAAAAAACTTGACTCGATTTTTTTTAATAAACAATTAGTTCCGATTTTTTCTATTTAAAAAAGTGTTTCTATTGGAAAAATACCTTAAAAACTGAGGTCTGTTTTTTTCAATTGGAAAAAATGCCTCTACAACTTAGGTTTGATATTTTTTTTTCAAAAATTTTTATCTTGACCATTTTTTATAGAAAAATACGTCAAGAACTGAGGCCTGATATTTTTAAAAAAATACCTGGTTTACTGAAGATGTGATTTTTTTTAGTAAATATATTTTTTCTATAGAAAAAAAATGCCTTTAATAGAAAAAATACGCCAATACTGAGTTTTCGATTATTTTCTGTAAGAAAAATCTATTAAGGTCTGATTTTTTGTCAATCAAAAATTCTTCAGCAAATGAGTTCGGTTTTTATACCCTCCATCACAGTATGGAGGGTATATTAATTTTGTCATTCCGTTTGTATTTCATTTCCGACCCTATAAAGTATATATATTCTAGCCATGTCCGTCCGTCTGTCCGTCCGTCCATCTGTTGTAATCACGCTATCTTCCGAAGGAATTTAGATAGGGTGCTGAAATTTTGCATAGGGTTGTCTTTTGTCTGCAGGCAGGCCAAGTTCGAAGATGAGATATATCGATTCACGTTTAGGTATAGCTCCCATATAAGGGTACCCCCAAATTTTCGGTATTTTGGGGTTCTTGAGCGCGTTTTTCAACCGAATTCGCTGAGTTTTGGTACATTGGGTTCTTATTGGGTACTAAATGTCGCCACACAAAATTATAAATATAGGTCCATTTTTTCTGGTAGCTCCCATATAAGGGTACCTCCTAATTTTCAGTATTTTGGGGGTTTTGGTCGTATTTTCCAACGAATTGGCTGTAATTTAGTACTTTGAGTTCTAAATAGGTTCCAAATCACTCCAGAAAAAATTATGAATATAGGTCCATTTTTTCTGGTAGCCCCCCATATAAGGGTACCCCCAATTTTCGGTATTTTGGGGATCTTGAGCGCGTTTTTCAACCGAATTCGCTGAAATTTGGTACATTGGGTTCTTATTGGGTACCAAATATCTCCACTAAAAATTATAAATATAAGTCCATTATTTCTGGTAGCTCCCATATAAGGGTACCCCCAAATATCGACTTTTGGAGGTTGTTGAGCGCGTTTTTCAACCGAATTCGCTGAAATTCGGTATATTGGGTTCTTATTGGGTACCAAATATCTCCACTAAAAATTATAAATATAAGTCCATTATTTCTGGTAGCTCCCATATAAGGGTACCCCCAAATATCGACTTTTGGAGGTTGTTGAGCGCGTTTTTCAACCGAATTCGCTGAAATTTGGTACATTGGGTTCTTATTGGGTACCAAATATCTCCACTAAAAATTATAAATATAAGTCCATTTTTTCTGCTAGCTCCCATATAAGGGTACCCCCAAATTTCAACATTTGGAGGTTGTTGAGCACGTTTTTCATCCGAAATCACTGAAATTTGGTTTTTTGTAGCCGTATATAGAAACAAATCTCCCTACCAAAAATTATTAATCGTCAACCCCTTTTAGGCGTAGTCCCCATATAACCCCATTTTTATATTAATATAATTATCTGTTTTTTCCGCGTTTTGGGTTTGGTTCTAACACTCTGTTGTAATCATTTCACCTGCGAAGGATATCGAGATAAAAACCTAGAACGTACGGTTCGATAATGAACTATATGTGAACTATAGCCCGTATTTAGGCTTAGCCGTAGCGCCTGTGTGGGACGTACCAGAAGGCATGGACCGATATTTCCCAAATTGGGACTTGAACTAAGTTTGGAAGACATAATAAGATGGGATGAAATCAAATTTTTCTGAAACGGATTTGGTCCCATGGGGTCTAGAACCAATATTTCGATGAGGCACACTAATTAGCCATAAGGCTGAGGGTATAATTTTCTATTAAAAATTATTGTTTACATAATGGGATTGTAGAAATGTCGGTATAGATCCATTTTTTGGTATGTTCCCTATATTTTCATTTCAAGTACCTGTCAGTATATCTATGGTGGAGGGTATCCAAAGTTCGGCCCGGCCGAACTTAACGCTTTTTCACTTGTTTTCTATTAAAATTACCTTAAAAGTTGTGCTATGTTTTTTTTATTGGAAGAAAATGCCTCTGGAACTAAGGTCCGATAGTCTAATGCAGATCTATAGATCTTATATTTACAGAAGATCTCTACAAGCTATCCAAAGTTTTTAATTTTTTCTTCCCAACAATTTTTAAGCAATGTTTAATAACTTCTAAAAGTCATTGAAAAAATTCCCATTATTTCCTCTTAGTAGAAATGTTTAATTTTCTAAAAGACTGAAATTTAATTATCTGAAATAATTGTTATCAAAATTTTATTTCAAATAACAAGCATAATAAAAAAAATAGATGTTTAATAAATTCAAATCCCCCCTTCCTTGCCGAGCATAATAAAAACTTCCGCTTCAAAAGGCAGAGGGTTTAATTAGAAAAATTTAGCAGACAATTTCAAGTTGATTTTTTTTTTCATTTTTGGTAATTGATTTAGATTTTCCGCCATATGCCATTCATTCAAATGTGTGTACACACAAACTTAAATGTCTGTTTGTATTAATATTCTCTTTTAAGTTAAGTTGTTGACATGCAAAACTATTTTAGCCGCTGTTTTGGCAGTCACTCTGGCGTAGAATATTAAAAAATAAAACGACAGCTTCTTTGTCTTATTCTTCGTCGATGTTGTTGTTGTTGTTGTTGTCTTTTCAAACAAAAGATGAGGGAATATTGAAATTTTTTTGTTTTATAGAATTTAACATTGATGGCATGTTTAGTTTATGTTAATTTTTTTTTGCTTGTAAATGTTGTTGTTGTAGCAAAAAAAAACCGAAAAATACAATTAAACATGATCGACTCACGCCACAAGCCATGCCAATAAAAAAAATAATCTGTTAACGTTAGCAGTCGAGCTAGCCGACATAGCCATCCCGCCAGCCAGCCAGCCAGCTTTGTAACTTTGGTTTTGGCCACTAGAATTTCAGTCGTAGTTTAGTTGCGTACGTGGAACGACTGATAAAAAGTGTGCGTGAATAACCGAAAAAGGGAAGAAAAACAGAAAACAGAAACAAAAAAAGAAGGCGGGCGCAAGCAATTTTTTAATTAAAGAAAAAAATTTTGAAAAAAATATTTTATTGAGTAACGACAAACAGTCCAGAGCATTGAAGTCGGTCGGTTGGAATAACGAAAAAATAAAAAAAATTAATTAAGCGGGTATAACGAAATTTAAACGAAAGAAAAGTATGCATCAAGTGATATTTTTTTTTTTAAATAAGAAAATTATTTAATAAGAAATTAAAAATTATTTCATCAAGTGATATTTTTTAAATTACAAAATTTTTAATAAGAATCTAAAAAGTATATGTGTGAATAGATTTAAAAAAAAAAACTAAATAAAAAATTAATTAAAATAAACAAGTGAAAAATCGTTAAGTTCGGCCGGGTCGATCTTTGGATACCCTCCACCATAGATATACTGACAGATACTTGAATTGAAAACATTGGAAATATATTAAAAAGTGGACCCATACCGACATTTCTAAAAAGGGATTATGTAAACCGTAATACAAATTTCAGACATTTTTAATGGATAATTATACCCTCAGCCTTATGGCTAATGAGGGTGTATACCATTTATCACGGTGAAAATGTGCCTCATCGAAATATTGGTTTTAGGCCCCATGTTTCTTTGGACCAAATCCGTTTCAGAAAATTTTAGATGTCATCCAAACTTTGCCCATCTTATTATTTCTTCCAAACTTAGTTCAAATTCAAAGATGGGGAAAAGCGGTGCACTCCTTCTGGAACCTCCACACATGGGCTAGGTCTAAATGCGGCTATAGTTCATTATCGAACCTTACGTTATAATTTTTTATCTCGCTATCCTCCGCAGGGGAAATGATTACAACAGAGTCTTAGAGCCAAACACAAAACGCGGAACAAATCAGATATCTATATTAATATAAACCAGTAAGGAAGGTAGTAAAGTCGGATGGGGCCGGCTATATGATACCCTTCACCACTTTGGGTATATTCAACAGATGGAAGCCTAACAGACGTCGCATTTTTGAAGAACCATTAATATGAAAATAAACAGGTCTTTCTGCAACCTATAAATTTTGGTCAGATATAGAGTTGCTTCTTACAATAGGACAAAATGATGTAAATTAATTTAAAATTTTTACGATTTTTACGAAATTAAAAACACATATTTCTAGACTTAATTCAATACGCTATGCCAAATTTCGTGTAAATCGAAGGATATATAGGACTTTGGTGCACCATTGACCTAAAATCGGTCGAAAATATATATGGGAGCTATATCTAAATCTGAGCCGATTTCCATGAAACTTAACAAACATCATTCTAGACATAATTCATTACGCTGTGCCAAATTTCGTGCAAATCGAAAGATATATAGGGACTTTGGTGCACCATTTACATAAAATCGGACGAAAATATATATGGGTGCTATATCTAAATCTGAACCGATTTTTCTGAAATTTTACACACATCATTCTAGACCTAATTCATTACGCTGTGCCAAATTTCGTGCAAATCGAAATATATATAGGGACTTTGGTACACTATTTACATAAAATCGGACGAATATATATATATATATATATATATGGGAGCTATATCTAAATCTGGACCGATTTTCAGGAAACTTAACACACATCATTCTAGACCTAATTCAGTACGCTGTGCCAAATTTCGTGCAAATCGAAAGATATATAGGGACCGCTTACATTAAATCGGACGAAAATATATATGGGAGCTATATCTAAATCTGAACCGATTTTTCCCAATTTCAATAGGGTTCGTCCTTGGGCCAAACAAGTGACCTATGCCAAATTTCATTCAATTCGGATCATAAATGCGATCTGTACAATTTAACATGGACAGACGGACGGACAGACAGACATGCATAAATCGACTCAGAAAGTGATTCTATGCATATTCTCAAAAGGAACCATATGTGTATCTCGTTTCCTTTTACCTGTTACAAACATATGCACAAAGACATAATACCCTGTACCAGAGTGTGGTGAAGGGAAAGGGGGCGAAAATAATAATTTTTTGTAGGGAGATTTGTTACCATATACGACTGCAAAATACCAAATTCGGTTAAAAAACGCGCTCAAGAACATCAAAATACCGAAAATTGGGGGTAACCAAAAAATGGACCGATATTTATAATTTTTAGTGGGTAGATTTGCTACCCAATAATAACTCAAAGTACCAAATTTCAGCGAATTCGGTTGAAAAACAGGCTCAATAACCTCAAAATACCGAAAATTGGGGGGTACCCTTAAATGGGAGCTATGCCTAAACGTGGACCGATAGCCCATCTTCGAACTTGACCTGCCTGCAGACAAAAGACGACTCTATTCAAAATTTTGGGGCTCTATCTCAATTCGTTTAGACGACAGAGTGATTACAACAGACAGACGGACATGCTTAAATCGTATTAGAATTTACTTTATAGGGTCGGAAATGATTATTTCGATGTGCTACAAACGGAAAAACAAAACTAATATACCCTTCATACTATGGTGGAGGGTATAAAAAACGTGAAACATTGGAAAAAATAAAATATGCAAAAAAAATAAATTTAAATATTTTACACCAACATCGTAATAAAATAAAAAAAAATGTGTGTTAAAAACATCTCCTAAAAATAAAAAAACAACAACAAAAAAACTTTAGAAAGTCATCGTAATCAAAAACTAGTTAAGGTTTTGAAATGTATAAAATAGAATCGATTAATAGAAGATTCTTACAAATTCTAGAACAGAACAAGACATAAAATTATGCCATGGATGGAAATTTTTAAAATCGATACAACGTATTTTACATTATTTTTGAAAATCTATTAGAATCATATGTTGGATTTTCAAAAAATATTTTTTGAAAGACCATCAGAGTGATAACTGTGAATTAAAAAAATATTTTCTTGTCAAAAACGTAGATTTTTTTAAAAACGATTTTTCTTATCAAGTGTTAATTTAAAAAAAAGAAGTATATACATATTTTAATTGCTTTGATTTTTTAAAGATTATTTTTGAGGAAATTTTGGTGCGGGGATTTTTTTAAGGACTATCAGAGCTTAGAATTTTAAAAAAATATATTTTTATTGCAACTTAGATTACAAAGTTAGATTACATACTGTAGGAATTAGTGAATATTTGGGGTTATAGTTATATAAGGACTATGCCTAATTAACCCTTTCAGTGTCAAAGAAAAATTTTGTCGGAATAAAAATCTAATATTTGGTATTTAAAATCATATTGTCCCTTTATATGATTTTAAATACAAAATTTTAGATTTAGTTTAGAAAAAATAGCAATTGTCATTTTAACCCTCGGCCAGTTTCGTCTGTTTTTCAGCAAAAACAAAAACATCAATGGTAACGGTACATAGGATAAGCGAAAAATCGTAAAGAAAGAGAGTACTTTTAAATGTCAAATATATTCGACAAAAACACTGAAAGGGTTAATGACGACATATGTTTTGTGTCTCAATTCTTTCCTTCAGAAGGTATAATTATATATGGGAGATGCCGGAATGCTGGCCGATATATTTCATTACCGTCAGGTTCGGGGTTTTTTATCAAAATTTCCTTAGGGAGCGGAAAAATTACAACCGATGGCTAAATCGTCTAAGAATTCCATAATTTGTAAGGTAAAACTATTTCGAGTAACTATTCTACACTATGGAAGAATACGCCTATATGGGGACAACCCCTACACACGGAACTAATCAGCTAACTATTTTCAGGGAAGGGGGTTATATGGGAACTACCTCTAAAAGGGAAGGGAGCGAATATTAATAAATGTTAGTAGGAAGACTACCATATACCAAATTACAGCGAATTCGGTTGAAAAACGCGCTCAAGAACCGCAAAATACCGAAAATAGAGGGTGTCTTATACCGGGGCTACCGGAAAAAATGGGCCCATATTTATAATTTATAGTGAAGAAATTTGTTACCCAATAAGGCCCTATTGTACGAAATTTCCGTCTAAAAAAGCGCTTAAAATACCCCCAAAATACCGTAAATTGAGGGGTTCCATTATTATTTGTAGTGGAGACATTTGATACCCAAAAAGAACCCAATGTACAAATTTCAGCGAATTCGGTTGAAAAGAGCGCTCAATTACCTCGAAATATTGAAAATTGGGCGGTACCCTTATATGGGGCTAGCCGAAAAAATTGACCTATATTTATAGTTTTTAGTGGAGACATTTGGTACCCGAAAAGAACCTAATGACCAAATTCGGTATTCGAATTCGGTAGAAAAACGCGATCAGGGACCTCAAAGTACCCAAAATTGGGGGTGCCCTTGAGCCTATATTTATAATTTTAGTGAAGGAATTTGGTACCCAATAAGAACCCAATGTACCAAATTTCAGCGAATTCGGTAGAAAAACGCGCTTAATACCCCCAAAATACCGTAAATTGAGGGGTTCCATCATATGGGGGTACCAGAAAAAGTGGACTGATATTTAAAATTTGTAGTGGAGACATTTGGTACCCGAAAAGAATCCAATGTACCAAATTTCATCGAATTCGGTAGAAAAGCGTGCTCAAGTACCTCAAAATATTGAAAATTGGCCGGTACCCTTATATGGGGGCTATGCCTAAACGTAGACCGATATAGCTCATCTTAGAACTTGACCTGCTTGCAGACAAAAGACTATAAGTATATGCAAAATTTTGGCGATCTATTTTTTTAATAATATTTTTGAGAGAATATTAGGGGAAAGGGGGAACCTTTGGACGTGGGACACCTTTGAATTGCGCTCATAAAATCTCGATTTACAATTTTTCCGACCCGCAACAATTTTTTTTTATATGGTAAACTTGTTCTCTCAGCGTTAATAACTTTGGTTAGCTATTTATACCCTCAGCCTTATGGCTAATGAGGGTATATACACTTTGATACGGTGAAAATGTGCCTCATCGAAATATTGGTTTCTTAGAACCAAATACGTTTCAGAAAATTTGTCTGTCCGCCCGTCCGTTGTCCGTCTGTATGTCAGGCTGGCTGGTTCGCACGATGTCTCTCGAATCGATTTCATCCAAACTTTTCACATCTTAATATTTCTTCCAAACTTACTTTGGATTTGGAATATCAGTCCACTCCTTCTGGTACCTCCGCCACAAAGGGTCAACATTTTTGGTATTTATAAATCCAATATCAAGCGAATGGACATCCGATTTGAATCAAACTTAGCACAACCGATTATCATTACCAATACTAGATCAAGTTTGAATATGGGACCCACTGGTTCACTTCTTCTGGTACCTCCCACACAAATCGTCAAAATTTTCAATATTTATAAATCCAATATCAGGCGAATGAAAAGTCCAATTGGAACCTTTGCACAACCTAATAGGTCATTACCAAGCCTAGATAATGTCTGAAGATTGGAGCCATTGGTTCACTTCTTCTCGTACCTCCCACACAAATGGTCAACATTTTCAATATTTATAAATTAAATATTTGTCAATGAATGTCCGATTTGAACAAACTTTGCACAATCGATAATCCTTACAAAGTTTAAACGCGTTTTTATCGAAAAAGAGTTTTTGGTGGTGCGCTAAAGCTCCAAAAATATTCCCGCTTTGCACACAATTTTGCATAATATAGGCAAACGTGTGTCAAGTTTTGTGAAAATGTTAGTGTTCTTTGAAAAATGCTATATCTGTTAGGAAACATCTGTTAGATATACCCAAAGTGGTAAAGGGTATCATGTAGTTGGTCCTCCCCGGCTTTACTACTTTCCCTACTGGCTTTTAATGTCGTTTTGGTGGTCGAACAAAATCCAGCAACAATTTATAAACAAAAATCACAAATTATTGAGTCATCATAATAATATCATAATAGAGTGCTACCCTAATGTAGTTTTATTACAAAAAAAAAAGAAAATTACCTTGAAATATGATATTTCAATGTATTCACGGTTACCATCAGCGATATATTATCGAGTTTTTGCAAAATCGACAGTTTTATAATCATCACCAAACTACGACTCATACGAGTGTAATATTACAATATTGTGAGATTCTTTGCAAAATTTTTGTAATACGTCATGGTTAGAGATGGTATTTACCGGGTATTTACCGGGTAAATACCCAAAGGGTGGGTAAATACCGGGTAAATACCCATTTGCGGGTATTTATTTGGGTATTTACTATATTGACTCGGTAATACAACATCTTACACCCTATTTCCGGATTTCTGTTATCAAATCGATTTAGAATGGATAGTTTTACGATACTTTAAAGACGTGGGTAAATACTTGGGTAAATACCCGAGTTTTTACCCAAAAATTGGGTATAAACTCATTAACTGCCTAACCACTTGACATAGGCGGCCACAATTTTGCACACATGTTTCTAATGACAAAGCAAATATAGAAATCAAACATGGGGTCCCTGGGTCCAAGTTTTGATATAGCCCCCATATAACCATATCTCCCGATTTAAGGTATTTTTTGTTTATTAGACACATTTTACAACCAAATTGGCTGTAATTTGGCACAGAGTGCTCTTTTTGGGTACAAAATGTCCATGCAAAATTTTATGTATGTAGGTCCACGTTTACTGGTAGCCCCCATACAAAGGTACCCCTATTTTGAGTATTTACTCAAAAATTGGGTATAAACTCATTAACTGCCGAACCACTTGACATAGGCGGCCAAAACTTTGCACACATGTTTCTAATGTCAAAGCAAATATAGAAATCCAACATGGGGACCCTGGGTCCAAGTTTTGATATAGCCCCCATATAACCGTATCTCCCGATTTAAGGTATTTTTTGCCTATTAGACACATTTTAAGGCCAAATTGGCTGTAATTTGGCAGAGAGTGTTCTTTTTGGGTACCAAATATCCATGCAAAATTGTATGTATGTAGGTCCACGTTTACTGGTAGCCCCCATACAAAGGCACCCCTATTTTGAGTATTTACCCAAAAATTGGGTATAAACTCATTAACTGCCGAACCACTTGACATAGGCGGTCAAAATTTTGCACACATGTTTCTAATGACAAAGAAAATATAGAAATCCAACATGGGGTCCCTGGGTCCAAGTTTTGATATAGCCCCCATATAACCGTATCTCCCGATTTAAGGTATTTTTTGTTTATTAGACACATTTTACAACCAAATTGGCTGTAATTTAGCACAGAGTGCTCTTTTTGGGTACAAAATGTCCATGCCAAATTTTATGTATGTAGGTCCACGTTTACTGGTAGCCCCCATACAAAGGTACCCCTATTTTGAGTATTTACCCTAAAATTGGGTATAAACTCATTAACTGCCGAACCACTTGACATAGGTGGCCAACATTTTGCACACATGTTTCTAATGACAAAGCAAATATATAAATCCAAAATGGGGTCCCTGGGTCCAAGTTTTGATATAGCCCCCATATAACCATATCTCCCGATTTAAGGTATTTTTTGTTTATTAGACACATTTTACAACCAAATTGGCTGTAATTTGGCACAGAGTGCTCTTTTTGGGTACAAAATGTCCATGCAAAATTTTATGTATGTAGGTCCACGTTTACTGGTAGCCCCCATACAAAGGTACCCCTATTTTGAGTATTTACTCAAAAATTCGGTATAAACTCATTAACTGCCGAACCACTTGACATAGGCCGCCAAAACTTTGCACACATGTTTCTAATGTCAAAGCAAATATAGAAATCCAACATGGGGACCCTGGGTCCAAGTTTTGATATAGCCCCCATATAACCGTATCTCCCGATTTAAGGTATTTTTTGCCTATTAAACACATTTTAAGGCCAAATTGGCTGTAATTTGGCAGAGAGTGTTCTTTTTGGGTACCAAATATACATGCAAAATTTTATGTATGTAGGTCCACGTTTACTGGTAGCCCCCATACAAAGGCACCCCTATTTTGAGTATTTACCCAAAAATTGGGTATAAACTCATTAACTGCCGAACCACTTGACATAGGCGGCCAAAATTTTGCACACATGTTTCTAATGACAAAGAAAATATAGAAATCCAACATGGGGTCCCTGGGTCCAAGTTTTGATATAGCCCCCATATAACCGTATCTCCCGATTTAAGGTATTTTTTGCCTATTAGACACATTTTAAGGCCAAATTGGCTGTAATTTGGCACAGAGTGTTCTTTTTGGGTACCAAATGTCCATGCAAAATTTTATGTATGTAGGTCCACGGTTACTGGTAGCCCCCATACAAAGGTACCCCTATTTTGAGTATTTACCCAAAAATTGGGTATAAACTCATTAACTGCCGAACCACTTGACATAGGCGGCCAAAATTTTGCACACATGTTTCTAATAACAAAGCAAATATAGAAATCCAACATGGGGTCCCTGGGTCCAAGTTTTGATATAGCCCCCATATAACCGTATCTCCCGATTTAAGGTATTTTTTGCCTATTAGGCACATTTTAAGGCCAAATTGGCTGTAATTTGGCACAGAGTGCTCTTTTTGGGTACAAAATGTCCATGCAAAATTTTATGTATGTAGGTCCACGTTTACTGGTAGCCCCCATACAAAGGTACCCGTATTTTGAGTATTTACCCAAAAATTGGGTATAAACTCATTAACTGCCGAAACACTTGACATAGGCGGCCAAAACTTTGCACACATGTTTATAATGTCAAAGCAAATATAGAAATCTAACATGGGGACCCTGGGTCCAGTTTTGATATAGCCCCCATATAACCGTATCTCCCGATTTTAGGACATTTTTATCTATTAGCCAATTTGATTGGCTGGAATTTGGCTTAGAGAGTTCTCTATGAGTACCAATTGTTTGCTCTGGTCAACTTTTTCTGTCCTATATAGCGGTCCTGATTTTGGGTATTTATATATATTTATAAACTCTTTTACAGCCGAACTATTTGACGTGTGTTTTGAAGACCCCTTTTCCCATACAGGAAATAATATTGATTTTAAACCATGTGCATCAAAAACCACATTTTGCATGAATATTTTGTGCAAAAAAAAAATCTCACTATGCCAAATTACAACCAATTTGATCGTAAAAGTACCTTAAATCGGTAGGTACGGTTATATGGGGGCTATATCAAAACTTGGACCCAGGGGCCCCATTTTGGATTTCAATATTTGTATTGATATAAAAACCATCTGAGCCAAATTTTGGCCGCCTATGTCAAGTGGTTCGGCAGTTAATGAGTTTATACCCAATTTTAGGGTAAATACTCAAAATAGGGGTACCTTTGTATGGGGGCTACCAGCAAACGTGGACCTACATACATAAAATTTGGCATGGACATTTTGTACCCAAAAAGAGCACTCTGTGCTAAATTACAGCCAATTTGGTTGTAAAATGTGTCTAATAAACAAAAAATACCTTAAATCGGGAGATATGGTTATATGGGGGCTATATCAAAACTTGGACCCAGGGACCCCATGTTGGATTTCTATATTTTCTTTGTCATTAGAAACATGTGTGCAAAATTTTGACCGCCTATGTCAAGTGGTTCGGCAGTTAATGAGTTTATACCCAATTTTTGGGTAAATACTCAAAATAGGGGTACCTTTGTATGGGGGCTACCAGTAAACGTGGACCTACATACATAAAATTTTGCACGGATATTTTGTACCCAAAAAGAACACTCTGTGCTAAATTACAGCCAATTTGGCCTTAAAATGTGTCTAATAGGCAAAAAATACCTTAAATCGGGAGATACGGTTATATGGGGGCTATATCAAAACTTGGACCCAGGGACCCCATGTTGGATTTCTATATTTTCTTTGTCATTAGAAACATGTGTGCAAAATTTTGGCCGCCTATGTCAAGTGGTTCGGCAGTTAATGAGTTTATACCCAATTTTTGGGTAAATACTCAAAATAGGGGTGCCTTTGTATGGGGGCTACCAGTAAACGTGGACCTACATACATAAAATTTTGCATGGACATTTTGTACCCAAAAAGAGCACTCTGTGCTAAATTACAGCCAATTTGGTTGTAAAATGTGTCTAATAAACAAAAAATACCTTAAATCGGGAGATACGGTTATATGGGGGCTATATCAAAACTTGGACCCAGGGACCCCATGTTGGATTTCTATATTTTCTTTGTCATTAGAAACATGTGTGCAAAATTTTGACCGCCTATGTCAAGTGGTTCGGCAGTTAATGAGTTTATACCCAATTTTTGGGTAAATACTCAAAATAGGGGTGCCTTTGTATGGGGGCTACCAGTAAACGTGGACCTACATACATAAAATTTTGCATGTATATTTGGTACCCAAAAAGAACACTCTCTGCCAAATTACAGCCAATTTGGCCTTAAAATGTGTCTAATAGGCAAAAAATACCTTAAATCGGGAGATACGGTTATATGGGGGCTATATCAAAACTTGGACCCAGGGTCCCCATGTTGGATTTCTATATTTGCTTTGACATTAGAAACATGTGTGCAAAGTTTTGGCCGCCTATGTCAAGTGGTTCGGCAGTTAATGAGTTTATACCCAATTTTTGGGTAAATACTCAAAATAGGGGTACCTTTGTATGGGAGCTACCAGTAACCGTGGACCTACATACATAAAATTTTGCATGGACATTTGGTACCCAAAAAGAACACTCTGTGCCAAATTACAGCCAATTTGGCCTTAAAATGTGTCTAATAGGCAAAAAATACCTTAAATCGGGAGATACGGTTATATGGGGGCTATATCAAAACTTGGACCCAGGGTCCCCATGTTGGATTTCTATATTTGCTTTGACATTAGAAACATGTGTGCAAAGTTTTGGCCGCCTATGTCAAGTGGTTCGGCAGTTAATGAGTTTATACCCAATTTTTGGGTAAATACTCAAAATAGGGGTACCTTTGTATGGGGGCTACCAGTAAACGTGGACCTACATACATAAAATTTGGCATGGACATTTTGTACCCGAAAAGAGCACTCTGTGCCAAATTACAGCCAATTTGGCCTTAAAATGTGCCTAATAGGCAAAAAATACCTTAAATCGGGAGATACGGTTATATGGGGGCTATATCAAAACTTGGACCCAGGGACCCCATGTTGGATTTCTATATTTGCTTTGTTATTAGAAACATGTGTGCAAAATTTTGGCCGCCTATGTCAAGTGGTTCGGCAGTTAATGAGTTTATACCCAATTTTTGGGTAAATACTCAAAATATGGGTACCTTTGTATGGGGGCTACCAGTAAACGTGGACCTACATACATAAAATTTTGCATGGACATTTTGTACCCAAAAGAGCACTCTGTGCCAAATTACAGCCAATTTGGTTGTATAATGTGTCTAATAAACCAAAAATACCTTAAATCGGGAGATATGGTTATATGGGGGCTATATCAAAACTTGGACCCAGGGACCCCATGTTGGATTTCTATATTTGCTTTGTCATTAGAAACATGTGTGCAAAATTTTGGCCGCCTATGTCAAGTGGTTCGGCAGTTAATGAGTTTATACCCAATTTTTGGGTAAAAACTCGAGTATTTACCCAAGTATTTACCCACGTCTTTAAAGTATCGTAAAACTATCCATTCTAAATCGATTTGATAACAGAAACCCGGAAATAGGGTGCAAGATGTTGTATTACCGATTCAATATAGTAAATACCCAAATAAATACCCACAAATGGGTATTTACCCAATTTACCGGGTATTTACCCAATTTACCGGGTATTTACCCAATTTACCGGGTATTTACCCTTTGGGTATTTACCCACTGCCCATCTCTAGTCATGGTAAAATATAACAATAAACCCTCTTGTTTTAACATGGGAAAGTTTTTTCAGTTTCTTTCTGATTTCAATATTTCTGATTAAAATATTTTTTTAAAAGAAAGTGTTAATCCCACATATATATATATATATATATATATATTTGGTATATTATATAGTAAACAAATTTGAATATTTTTTTAAGATTAGTCACAACATAAACAATCTGGTAAAGGTCGATCATTTCAGTATTAATTTGCACCACTTGACACAATTCTTTTGAAAAATGCAAAACACATGTTTTTCGGAATACAAAAACTTAAAAAGAAATTAATACAATAAAAAATACAAAATAAACGATCTGTTTTGATGGGTTTTTACATACAAATGTTTATAATATGAAATAAAAAAAAAACATCACAAATTGTGTCTTAAATGGTAAAATAATGTTTTATAGAGACTATATCAAAAAGTGATTTGAATCACAAGAAGGAGTCAATTTATATGAAACTAAATACATAAAAACATACAATGACATGCACACCGGTTGAAAATATTAGTAAATTGAAACGGAGATTATAGTTCCATGTTAGAATCTACTAATTTTACAAGTTTTGGAACTTTGTACTCTTGAACCCGTTCTGAACCCGCAAAACTAGAACAAATTTCAACCACATTTAAGAGAACACAAAAAATTCTGTTTTCTTTGTAATCTTTTACTCGAGAAATTTGGCCACGTAAAAATTGTAATAAAGAATGCCTTGATTGGTTGTTGCTCTGATGTAGCGAACATGCCCGGTAAATTCCAGTAAAAAATGGATTTATTATTTTTAGGCTTAGACTACGAAATTAAATGCAATTTTATTAATTTTAATTTTTATGTCTCTTTATGTTTTAATTTGATTTTTTTTTAATCGGAATTTTTTTTAATTTTCGAATATTTAGGTTTATGTTTTTTATAAATAAATGCATTTCTGATTTGTATTAAAATAATGCATATATATATATATATATATATATTTCGATTGGAAACATCATTGGAAATAAATATCAGTACTATTATTTTAGAAATTTTGTAAAACATTTGCGTTTAAAGCTGCCTACACTTTAGTACTTGTGGTGTTCAACTGCTTGTTTGCATAGTTTCACTTATTTGTATACGAAGTCTCGTCCGTTTTTTACCACATTGGAAGTTTTAACCAAAATTCACATAATCATTCGCTGTGGGATTGGAAACTATAATTCATATAACCGTTAGTAACTTTTAGTAAAAATGTTCGAAAAACTTTTCCATAAAACATTTTATTTGCCATAGTCAAAGATAAATACTAAAATTCGGATATCTTTCACTAGCCTTTCCTATTTAGTACTTTATAATAAAGTTAAAAAAAAAAAACTTTTTTAATTTGTTGTCTCCACCTCTACTCGTTCTGTCGTATTTAGTACTTTAAGTAAAAATGTAAAAAAAAATTGCGAAAAGCATTGTTTTTCATAGAAAAAGCCTAATGCCAAAATTCTATATCCACCTGTACCGTCCTATACAATGTGTTGTACTTTTTAGTACATGTTAGAACTTATTTCTTATCTTTATCTGTTCTACCGCACAAAATATTTAGTACCTGTAATCCATTCGTATTATATTTGTTTATGCATACAGAATTTCAGAATAATACTTTTTCCCACGCAGCGCAATATTTTGTATTTTAGTACGAATTTTCAATAAACCAATCCTTTTATTTGTACTGAGAATTGGTCATTTTTGTACTCTATATTTACATTTTTTTCCATTCACTGTGGTAAAATATTTAGTACAATTTTGTAAAAATATTTATTTAATAGTTAAGCACATACATACATAATTTCAGATTTCAATCTCTAATACTAATACAATCTCTAGTACTAATTTCAAAAATATATTACTGTTTAGCAACGTATTTGTAACGGTTAAATCTATGTACCGCGGATTTATATTTCTTCCGGTTTCATTATACTACAGTATTTAGTACTAATTTCAAGAGAATTATACAAAGCATTCTATTTGCAATAGAGTAAGCTACATAAAAAATTTCAGATTTTTATTTCTACCAGTTCCATTGTATTTTATTATTTCGTACTTTTAATCAAAACTTTAGTACTAAATTTCAAAAAATGGTATGTATAGTATTCTATTTGTAATAGTTAAAGCTTTCACAACTTTTTAATAACTTCAAGTACTAATTTCAAAAAAAAATATGTTTGCCCATTATTCTATTTTTAATAGCTCGAGTTACATACCAAATTTCAGATATCTATCCCTACCTGTTCCATCGTAGTATAAAATTTAGTAGTTTTAGTACAAATTTCCAAAATTTGTTCGCACATTCCAATTTGTTTATCATTGACAAAGCTGCATACCAAATTTCAGAGCTCCACTTCCAACAGTTCCGGCATAATACAGTTTTTAGTACAATTTAGTACCATTTTAGTACTAATTTTCAAAACATATTTTTGCACATCATTCTATTTATAATAGCTTAAGCTCCATACCAAGTTTCAGACATGTATCACTACCGATTCCATTCAAATATAATGTTTAGTACTTTTTAGTACTTCTTAGTACTAAATTCCAAATTTTTTTCACACATTCCGATTTGCTTATCATTGACAAAGCGGCATACCAAATTTCAGAGCTCCACTTCCAACAGTTCCAGCGGTATACAGTTTTAGTACTTTTTAGTACTAATTTCCAAAAATATTTTTGCACCTCATTCTATTTGTAATAGCTCGAGTCACGTAGTAAGTTTAATGTATGTATCTCTACCGATTCCATTCAAATATAATTTTTAGTACTTTTCAGTACCTCTTAGTGCTAAATTCTAAAATTTGATAGATTGTCATTCATGTTTTTCAATTTTATTTTAAAATTTTGAAAATATTACATTTTTAAAATTAATAAATCTTTTTGATATTGAATATGTTTGTTTACATTTTCAGTCAAATTTCTGGTTTGTTCCCGTACTACAAGAATCTACTCGATTTTACTATTTTCTTCGATATCATAAAGGAAAATTCGTTATCATAGTAAAAACTAGTAGATTCTTGCAGTACGGGAACATACCATTCGTTGACACTAGAATTGAATGTAATTTAGTACTTTGAGTTCTTATTGGGTAGAAAAATCTCTCCACTGAAAATTATAAATATAGGTCAATTTTTTCGGGTAGCCACCATATAGGGGTACCCCCAAATTTTTGGTATTTTAAGGTTCTTGAGCGCCTTTTTCAACCGAACTCTCTGTAATTTGGTATTTTGTAGTCATATAAGGTAAAAAAATCTCTCTTCCAAAAAGTATTAATATTCCCACTTTTATATTAAAATAGTTAGCTGATTTGTTCCGTGTTTCGGGGTGTCCCCATATTGACGTATTCTACCATAGTATGGAGGATAGTCGTTACTCAAAATAGCCTACAAAGTATGGAATACTAAGACGATTTAGCCATCTCTTGTAATATTGGCTTCAAAATTGACATATATCTGTCATTAATTAGGTATAGCCCACATGTAATGGTAATGATTTACTAAATTGTACATTGAGGACCTTATACTCTACCATGCGTTATCAGTATCAGCCACGTTTTGGCGTTTTCAGATTTTTAAGAGAATCCCCATTAAAAATTCTGAAATATGTATTTGGTGTACATAATGGTTTACATCAAACGGTTTGTAGAATTATCAGTATGGGTTCACTTTTTGATATCTTCCCTATATTTTCGTTGCAAGTATCTGTTAGTAAACCTATGGTGGAGGACACCCATGACCGAAGTCAAAGCTTTTTTACTTGTTTTATTTTCAAATGTTTCTGTTTTATAGTTGTATATGTGACAAATTTCACATACACCGACAGCCCATGGTACTTGCTGGTTTATAGCAGGGTGCGAAGAATGATTAAAATACTCCCTTCTCACGAATGCTCACGTGCGAGTATTCGAATGTTTTCAATTTATCGCGAATGATAAAGTTACAATGAATGATTTGCAATCTCTCGCGAATGTTCGCATTGTACGAAAAATTCACGAATGATAACATTTCGCTGCAAGCGTCGTCGATTCATTCTTTCGCGAGCATTTGTTGCCGAAGAACATTCTTTTGAAAAACTTAAAAAAAACAAATGTTCGCGAATGCTCGCGATATAATAAAAAAGTAAACACACACAACGAATGAATGTGTGTGTGTGTAGCAGAAAGTGTGTGGAATAACAAAACACATATCACGAACGTTTGTTTTTATTGTTGTTGCCGTTTTGAGTATTCGCGAGAATTCGGGAATGTTTGTTTTCATTCGTAAGAGAAAGTCAGAAAGAATTTCAACCACCAAACGAAACGAACGAACGTTGTTGTGTGCTTTCACTCGTTTGTTATGTGTGTGCGTTCATTCATTGGCGAATGCTTGTTTGGTAAAGAATTTATCGCCATAAATTCATTCGTAAAATGAGCAAAAAAACGAAAAGAATGTATTTTGAATCATTCGCTCGATCATTCGAATTTTTGTGCACTCTGGTTTATAGTAAACATATCATAACCCTAGTAAAGTAACCTCCATGAAAATATAAGAGGAAGGAGTTTTAATTCTTTTATTTATCTATTTGCGATTATTCTATCAATTATTTTTTTTCTCCCCTATTTTCAGAAAATGACGACATTAACTCCAGTTCAGCAGTATTACAAGGACAAGACCATATTTATTACCGGGGCCACAGGGTTTATGGGCAAGGTCCTTATCGAAAAGTTGCTCTATTCATGCAGTGAATTAAAGGAAATTATTATTATTTGTCGGCCCAAAAGGGGCAAAAGTCCACAGTCACGACTGGAGGAAATTTGGAAGGCACCAGTAAGGAACAAATTTAATTTTTTTTTTAATTTAATAAAAAAATGTAAATAAAATATTTCCCCTTTTTCCAGATTTTCCAACGCATCAAAGATGAAAAACCACATGTGCTGAAAAAGGTCACAATGTTTCAGGGTGACATTACATTGGAATATTTAGGCCTCGGCGATGAGGATTTAAAATATGTTGCCGAAAATACAAATATTGTTTTTCACATGGCCGCTTCGCTGAAAATGGAATGCCCCCTTACCGAATCGATTAACATGAATTTAGCTGGAACGCGCCGATGTCTCGATGTCGCTAAAAAAATGCAGAAACTTTGCGCCTTTGTTCATCTCTCGACAACATTTTGTAATTACGATCAGAAAGTACTCTACGAACAGGTATACGAAGTAAAACAAAAACCCGAAGATTTAATGCGTCTGGCCGAATGGATGGACGTGAAGACATTGGATTCGATACGAAGCGATTTAATTAAACCACATCCGAATAATTATACCTACACGAAACGATTAACGGAAATTTACGTGCGTAATCATTATGCAACGATGCCGGTTATTATAGCGCGACCAAGTATAGGTAGGATAAATAATAAACATACTATTAAAATAAGATATATCCTAACCACACAAAAGATCGAAATATTATCTTCTTTGATTTATATTCTGCAAAAATTCGAAATGTGTCATTTTCATCTAATTTTTTTTGTTTCTTATTCTAGTCACCTGTGCCTATAAGGAACCCCTGGAAGGTTGGATCGACAACATGAATGGTCCCGTTGGTCTCGCCATTGCTGGCGGTAAAGGTGTTCTCCGTTCCTTGATGTGCGCCGCCGATGCTAAAGTTGAAAATATACCAGTCGATCATGCCACAACGGGCTTGATTTTTATTCCCCATTATGTTAATGAAATGAAAACAAGGTAAGAATTGATAACTCCGAACTTCTAGAATTTTTAGAAGGTGCAGTACAGAAGACCTCTTTTGAATTCGTCTATATCTAGAAAATCTTTTGAGAAGTCATCTTTGTTTAAAAAATCGTTTGAGGGATCATGGCTATTATACACAAAACTTATAGAGGACATCTTGAAGGACCTTCAATGATGAAGTGTATGCCATCCAAATCATATCTGTTGAAGGTTCCAATGGTTCTGGAATACCTGTTCAAAGGTCTTCTATTCCTAAAAGATTTGTTGAAAGGTCTTCTATCCGAAGACAAATCGCTATAAGGTCATCTATCTATAGAAGATCTGTTAAATGACCTCAATCGTAAAAAAGGGTCTCATATTTACAAAAGGTCTCTTGAAGGGTCTTCTATATTCACAAGACGTCGTTAAGGGTCTTTTATTTGTGGGAAATCACTTAAGTGTTCTTCTATTTAATGAAAACATTTCGAGGAGGCTTCTATCTATTGGATATCTCTTGAAGTGCATTCGATATGCTAAGGACCTTTTGATGAGCCTTCCATCTATAGAATACCTCTTGAAGTGGTGGAAGACCTCATGAAGTGTCTTCTATTTACTGAAGACCTCTTCAAGGTTTTTCTATCTACGGAAGTCCTCTTGAAGGGTCTTCTCTCCACGAAAGAACCCTTGAAGGGTCTTCTATCTACGGAAGTCCTCTTGAAGGGAATCCTATCCACTGAAGACCCCTTGAAGGGTCTTCTATCCATTGAAGACTTCTGAATGGTCTTCTATGTACTTAAGACACACTAAAGGGTATTTTATCCACTGAATACACTGAACACTGAATAAAAAGGTCTCCCATCCACTGAAGACTTTTGAAGGGTCTTCTATCCACGAAAGAACCCATGAAGGGCATCATATTCACTGAAGATCCTTAGACGGTCTTCTATCTACTGAAGACCTCTTGAAGGGTCATCTATTTATGGTTATCTTCTATCCACTGAAGACCTATTAAAGGATCACCCCTTAAAGGGACTTCTATTTAGAGAAGACCTCTTGAAGGATCATACATTTACAGAAGACTTTTGAAGGTTCTACTATCTGTAGAACGTCCCTCGAAAAGTATCCTATCCACTGAAGACTTCTTGAAGGGTATTTTATCTACTGAAGACCTCTGAAGGGTCTACGGAAGACCCCATGTTGGGTAATTTATCCACTATTGGTCTCCTATCCACTGAGGACACCTTGAAGGGTCTCCTATCCACAGAAGACTTCTTAAAGGTTCACCCCTTAAAGGGGCTTCTATTTAGAGAAGACCTCTTGAAGGATCACCTATTTACAGAAGACCTTTGAAGGTTCTACTATAGACAGAACGTCGCTCGAAAGGTATCCTATCCACTGAAGACCTGTTGAAAGATCTTCTATCTACGGAAGACCTAGACCTCTAGAAGAGTATTTTATCTACTGAAGACCACGGAAGGTCCTTCTGTCAATCGAAGAGCTCTTGAAGGGTTTAACATCCAATGAAGACACTTTGAAGGGTCTAATATCTACTGAAGATCTCCCATATGCAAGTGCTGGCCCATTTTATCCACTATCGGTCTCCTATCCACTGAAGACACCTTGAAGGGTCTCCGATCCACTGAAGACTTCTTAAAGGTTCACCCCTTAAAGGGACTTCTATTCAGAGAAGACCTCTTGAAAGATCACCTATTTACAGAAGACCTTTGAAGGTTCTACTATCTACTATGTTCGGACCTCTCTTCTATGTTCGGACCCTTTAAAGTCTCTTCTAGACCTCTAGAAGAGTATTTTATCTAGAGAAGACCTCGGAAGGTCCTTCTGTCAATCGAAGAGCTCTTGAAGGGTTTAATATTCAATGAAGACACCTTGAAGGGTCTAATATCTACTGAAGACCTCCCATATCCAGGTGCTGGCCCATTTGCGGTATTTTGACACAGAAACTAGAATCTTCGAGACGAACAAAAATAATTGCAAAAATTATAGGTACCGAACATTTAATCAGAATTTTCCAACCGATGTGACTGTAAAGTGGCATCCAGGGTTCTTGGATGGTGTAAAACATATTCGCAGACGATTTTCGATGTAGGTCTATATTTTGACTTAACACTCAAACAAAGGTCCCGCTTAAGTTTCGGTATTTTTAAGCAGCTTTTTCCCCTCGAAGTGTCTGTAATTGGGCGTCCTATGCTTTCGTTAGATGAAAAACTAATACGTCGACGATTTTCGATATGCGTCCATGAGATAACCTCCATACAAACATCCTGTCTCATTTTCGGTATTTTGAAAAGGTTTTAGCTGCATGTTCCCACCAAAGTGTTTGTACTATGGCTTTTCAGATTCGTGATGAATAAAAAATATATCTATGTTTTTAAATAGGCCACACAGAAAGGTTCAGTTTCATTTAAAGCGGATATAACCCGTGTTTCTTTAATTGGGAATTTCTGAGAGTCATAATTAACCTACCAGCAGATAATTTAGTAAAGATCCAAATCGATTTATGAAATTTGGAATGCTCAGCAAATATTGGAGGGTAGTCTTTATAGAATAAAAGAGCCCTTTTTAACGATTTTGTTTTCACAGAAATTACTCTCCAAGAGAAAGCGGGTGCGGGCTATGCCTGATGCGCCTTTATACCTTTATCCTCGTTTCTTATTCATATTTTTTCATTTCTTTCTACAGACCCGCTGAAATTCCGGTTTTCAATCTCACCCTGGGCGAGGATCAAAAAACCACCAGTCGATGGGTGGTGGAAAAATCCATGGAATTCAATAATGAATATCCGTTGACCATGCCACTGTGGTATCCCAATTGTAACCTGACCATGAACAAATATTATCATTGGTTCAGTGTCATATTGTTTATGTGGCTGCCGGCGCTGTTGGTGGACTGTCTGCTGACACTGTGTGGTCAGAAGAGATTGTAAGTGGAATTTAATATATAATTTTTTTTTTAATTTAATTAAAAAAATATATTTTTGCAATAAAAAAAACTATTTTTCCAGCTTAATGCGTGCCCACAAACGTCTAATGGCCGGTTTGAAAGTTTTGCAATTTTTCACCACCAAAGCATGGAATTTTCAAAATCCCAAATATATTGAGCTATGCGAATCGTTGACACCGGAAGAGAAGGCAATGTACGTATAGAGAGTTTCATATTTAATTTGAATGAAAAATAAAAAAAAAACATTTTTTTGTTTAGCTTCCCCACTCCGCTACAATTCGACAAGGATGAATATATGTTCAATTGCTGTATTGGCGCCCGACAATATGTCTGCAAGGAGCCCATGAGTAATGTACCCCGGGCCAAGGTTATCTATAGAATGTGAGTGGACATTTCTCTCCCTCTCTCGCTCGCTCTCTCTCTTTGAATTTAAAATAACTTCCCTTTGTTTTTTATTCTTTTTAGCATGTACATTTTGGATCGTGTCTGCAAAATTCTAATATGCAGTTGGTTCTTCTATTGGCTATCAGTGAAGTTGGGCGTTGTCGATTATTTGTGTTACATTAATCCGTTACATCTGTTGACACCGGTAAAACAATAGGATTTCAATTTTTTTTTTAATTTATTTAAGTTAGTTTTTCGAAAATATTTAGTTTAATTTTTATTAGTTATAAGAATGTTGTAATATTTAAGCAATCAACAATAATGAACGTTATATTTTGAAATGAAATGAAATAAAATAAAAAGAATTTAAAAGAAATATCGATAAGAAACGTCGTTAAGTTCGACGCAACCCTCCGCCGGAGGTGGACAATTCACCTAAAATAGATCGGAACTTTCATATGCGAGCTAAATTAATGCCAAGAAGAGCGTAATAACACAATACAATTGGGATAAAATACGGGACAATAATAGGGCTATCATTATCGTCTTTGAAACTTTAGAATCCATAAAAAATGAGAATCCATAAAAATCCCCCAAAATACCGAAATTTGGGCGGTACCGGTATATTCTATTCATGTGAATCTTGAGGATTCCATTCAAGTGACATTCTGGTTGTGGTAAATACATTTTTCTTAAGGTACGGCGAACCCATCTCCATAATTACTTACCTACTTAGCTGGCTTGTGACAAAACGTTTGTTCCATAAGCCGAGCATCGGTCTTGCGCGCAGCTCATCCAATTTCAAAGACCATATTCCGAGATGTTGCCGTCGACTTGATCTTTCCATCGCATTCGTGGCCTACCCCTTCTTTTTTTGAGTTGGGACATCCTCATTCATTCGCACGACATGACCTAGTCAACGTAGTAGCTGCAGATCGATACGTTTTAAAATTCCGATGTAAGAGAATAGATGGTACAGCTCATACAGATTCATTCGACGGCGATATTCACCGTCAACGCATATCGGCCCATAGATCTTCCGCGGAAATTTTTCTCTCAAACACTTCAAGAGCTGCCTCATCTGCATGCGCAAGTACCCATGCTTCAGATCCATACAACGGCACGGGTAGTATCAGCGTCCTGTAGAGTGTTAGTTTGGTGTGGCGAGAGGTGGACTTGCTTTTGAGATGTTTACTCAGGCCAGTACTATTCTTCTCCGAATTTCAAAACTGATATCATTAGTTTTATTTATGGCGGAACCAAGGTATATAAGATCGATGACTACATCGAAGCTGTAGTATTCAAGTTCCACAGTTGATCCGAGTCTACTGGACATTCAGCTTTGTCTTCTCGCCATTTACTGCCGGACCGACATTGTCAGACTCCTTTTCAATTCGTTCAAAGGTGGCTGTTACCGCTCACAATGTTCGAACCATTACGTCGATGAGGTGAGTAACATGTGCTGTTTGGCGTACAGAGTGTCATTTCTGTTCACATTTGCATCTTAAATGACCTTTTTCAGAAGGATGTTGAATAGGTCACTCGACAAACTGTATCCTTGTCTGAATCCTCGTTCGGTATTAAAGGGCTCCGAGAGGTCTTTTTCCGACTTTAACTGCTGATCTTGTGCCACTTGAAGTTATCCTGCATAGCTTGTAAATTTTGCAGGAATGTCAAACGCAGGCATGGCTTTAAACTCCTTTGAGCGGATTGGGCTGTCGAATGCGGCTTTATAGTCAACGAATAGGTGCAACGTATCGATGTATTTTTCGTGGGTCTTTTCCAGAGTGAAAATCTGGTCTATGGTGGATTTGCCAGACCTGAAGACGCATTGGCATGGTCCAATAATGCCATTGACCATTGGCTTCACAGTACACAACTAGATAGCACTTTATATGCGATGGGAAGGAGACTAATTCCTCAGTAGTTGACACATATCGCCTTGTCTCCTTTTTTGTGCACGGGCCATAGGCATGTATTCCTCTAGTCAAATTGTATTAATCAGCTGGTGCAGGCTCCTGACAACCGGTCTTGAATAGTTCGGCTGATAATCCGTCGGCACCTGGTGCTTTATTATTCTTCAGCCGATTAATTACTAGGTGGTCTACACTCTATACCGACATCTCTTATTGGTTCTGGAGTATCTTCTTCACCGCCACTATTTGATACCAGAAGCTTTTCAAAATACTCCTTCCAGATACCCAACACGCTGTATCGTTTTTCACATCAGTAGCATTACGACACTCCTGATCGTATCATAGGTTTCCTGATGGTGGTCTTTGGTACCCAAGTGTTGCTTTTGCTGCAGTTTGTAGGGAGTGGGCAATACTTTGCCATTGTGCTTCTATAATATTATCGGGCCAAGAAGTGCTTTCATCAGGCAGGTGGGTAAGTTAAGCAGAGGAGGCTTCTGCTATCTGTTGTATTTGCAGCTTTTCGACGTCAAGTTTCCGAGTTTCATTAGATCGCACCTTTGCTACTACATTAAGACGGTAGCTAGCTTTGACTGACACGAGGGAATGGTCCGAATCGATATTAGATCCTCGGATCAATCGAACGTCTAAAACACTTGATATATGCCTTCCTTCTATCACAACATGATCAATTTGAAATCCACGTGGCCTTGTGTATATCGATATGCTTGAATCTGGTGCTGCTAACTACCATGCTTTTAGCTGCAGTGAAGTCTATCAACCTCATACCGTTGTCGGATGTTTCCTACGTTAAATCTGATTTAGTATGGGTTCCTGGTTTGTTAGAATCCAGAACTCATGCCGTTAGGCTGCAATATTCTACATTTTGATCCTGAGGCATCTATACTAATAAACGAGCAAAGTGGTTGGCTGATTTAAATATTAATTAACGCCCAGATAGATAGGTTAGAAAATCGAACTGTTAGTATAGTATTGAGATCTGAAGGAAATTTTGGAAATACGTTCTATAAGCGAATAAAAAGTATTAAAACGGTACTTAATTTTAATTATGATCGATATGGGTGTATAGGTTCATTAGCTCTTCTGGCATATGGGCACGTCCGAGGTCACACGATTTGCACACCGTAATAGCTCTGCACACCGTAATAGCTTTATCAAATTTTCTTTGATTCTGACCCACTCCACATAGTTCATCTTCCTATAAAGAAATGTGTAAATCCAATACGAAGCTTATTGATTATCCGATTTGTCCGCAATTTCGTACAAAATCAATATTTTTAACAAATTTAGATCATATCCGCAGATGCAGTCTATCGATCCACTCCTTCTGGTAACTCCACGTGGCCTTGTGTACATTAACTTAAATTCTAAATTCTTAAATTCTAAATCCTACACAAATTCTCAACAACTCGTATTTTCCTGATAGGATCAAAAATTTTCAAAAATGATTCAAAAGATGGCCGCATAACTTTATTCCATTATATAAGACAAATTGGTTTACATCCGTAAAAATTGTTATACAACATTCTGCGGGGATGTGGAATGTACCTTCATATATAAATATATTTCATTACGTAACTAAAAACCAGTGTGTAATTATTAAAAATTTTGAATATATTTTGGGTATTAAATTTTAAATGAGTGAAATTGGCTCACTCCGTAAATCTAGTGTTAAATTAATATTTATGCTAAGAACAAGAAGAAATGATGACAACTGTTGTCTTTCTTTATACTTTTTGTCCTTACTTTACGTATCTAAGTGTAATTAAAGAAAAAAAATTCTTCGACTTTTGTAAATATTGTGAATTATCAAATTGGCAACACATATATTTAATAGTAATTAGAGATCCCTATGTTGTCCAATTACAATATGATGTAGTAACAATTCATGGTTACTTTAAATAGATAAATAAGTAATCATTAGAATGAACTAGATTTAGAATTATCTAGAATAGAATTATCTGGAATAAGTTCAGAAGCAGATAAAAGAAGTTGTAACATAGAGAGTTTGTCTCAGTTTATAAAGTTGCGCTCAGTTGTAAAGTGTCGTGCTCTCAGTTATTAACGTGTGTCGTTATAAGTTTGAATTGCTGTAAATAAAGTTTGAAAAACCCCCCGAATATAAAACTGTGTTTTAATTACTGCTGTGGACATCGCCTGGATCATTTTAAAAGGATAATTTTCAACAGGTTATGGGCCCAGGAAGCTCTGGATAAAGGATTGCCCAGTCGAGATCTAAAAGATAAAGTGCTGTTCCAGGAAGGAAAAAGTATTGTTCCAGAAAAAAAAAACTGTGAAAAAATCCATAAGTAAAAGGACAACATTGACAAGAGTACTGTGTGGAAAATGAGTTCGTCAATCTACAACATCGAAAAGTTGGACGAAACAAATTATGACTCCTGGAGTTTTACTATGAGAGCTGTTTTAGTCCACCAGGAGTGTTGGGACATCGTAAGTGGTGCCGAAAAGAAGCCTGAAAAAGATTATGGACAATGGGTAAAAAAGGATGAAAAAGCGTTAGCGACCATAATTTTGAGTGTAAATGCAAGGCAGATCCCCTACATCAAAACCTGTAAGACCTCATCAGAAGCATGGATCACATTAAAGGATGTCCACAGACCAAAAGGCCCGGTACGTAAAGTCACTCTGTTTAAGCAATTGTTAGGCATGCGTATGAGTGAGGAAGATTGTATTCAGCAACATGTGTGTAAGTTCGCTGCCGTAAGTGACAAATTGGCCGAAACTGGGATCGAGCTGCAGGAAGAACTCTTTGTTATAATGCTGTTAGCTAGTTTGCCACAGTCATATGAAAATTTTGTAGTGGCCCTAGAAACGAGGGATGAGCTGCCCAGTTTGAGCGCATTGAAGATTAAACTTGCCGAAGAGGGGGAAAGAAGAAGGGCAAACAGTACCAGTGACTTGGAAACAGTCGAGAACGTTTTTGTGTCCCACAACAACAAAAAGGAAAGTCCCCGAAAATTCCACAACAACAACAATAAGCGGGTAGACAAGCGTATGAACAACAACAACAATGAGCGAGCCCACAAATATGTGCACAACAACAACAAGAAATATAATGGAAATTGCTACAACTGCGGTCGTAAAGGGCACTTCGCTGCACAATGCAACAACAACAAAACAAAGGGGACGACACACACAGATTCATACAGTGTATTTTCATCGACAAGCAACAACAACAACGTGCTAAACCCTTCAGTGTGGTGTGTCGACAGTGGCGCCTCAACACATTTGTGCTGCGACAGAGGTATGTTCGCGAAATTTCAAGAGCACATAGAAGAGATCAATTTAGCTGGCGACAAGAAGATCATAGCGAAAGGCAGAGGCAGCGTGTGGCTAGATGAATGCAAGGTGATGCTCAACGACGTGTTATATGTGCCCGAGTTACAGTGTAACTTCATTTCAGTGGGCAGAGTAGCAAAGAAAGCGGCCGTAAAATTTAATGACAAAGGGGCAAAAATTATAGAAAATGGGAAAACTGTGTTATGTGCAAGGCGAGTAGGAAGCATGTATTTATACAGCCCGCAAACGAGACAAAGAGAGTGCCTGCATGCGTATTGGAACAAAAGGTGCAAAAATAAGGAAAATCCTATTAAGGAGGGGATTTATAATGTAAAGCAGGTAGATCGTAAGAAAGGTCATAAAGTAATAAAATTTAGAGAGCAAGTTGTGAAAGCCATTTAAAAAAGGTATGAAATAGCATCAATGAAATTTTTGAATTATATATGTCATAAATGTAGTGTGTCTATAAGAGCGTTTTATTGTATGTCAATTTGAGTAAAGAAATTGGATTAATGTAAATAGTGATAAAAAGTAAAATATGAAATGTATATAGGATAAAAAATAAATGCATGTATGTAAATAGGTAATATTGAAATATATGTGTTGAGGAGGGGTGTTAAATATTGTGAATTATCAAATTGGCAACACATATATTTAATAGTAATTAGAGATCCCTATGTTGTCCAATTACAATATGATGTAGTAACAATTCATGGTTACTTTAAATAGATAAATAAGTAATCATTAGAATGAACTAGATTTAGAATTATCTAGAATCGAATTATCTGGAATAAGTTCAGAAGCAGATAAAAGAAGTTGTAACATAGAGAGTTTGTCTCAGTTTATAAAGTTGCGCTCAGTTGTAAAGTGTCGTGCTCTCAGTTATTCAACATATTTTCCATTGGACTGCTAATGTACATTATTATATTAAACCAGTGAGCGGAGCAGTATAGTCGGACGGGGACGACCATACGATATCGTACACAACTTCCATGAAAATCTAACTTTCTGTGGTTCTATATTCTGAGATTCGGCAATATTTCGCGATATTTGCACACTTTTGACTGGCTAGATGTCAGCAAATGTTACTAATAATCAGTACAGCCCTTTCTAATTACTTATCCAATTCCCTTCAACGTGGGTTGTGTTGTGATGTTCGGCTTTCAATTTTGGCCTATAGATCGACTCGAAAAAAGTAACACACTAGGCGTTGACCTTGACCATAACTGGAAACTCATGGAACATTTCAAAGCGATCAGCGCTATATTTCCGCCCTCCAGTGTGGTAATAGGTTACTATAATTGGTATCAATTTAAAGGTCAACCACTCCTCTTGGATATACTATCAACTTCTCGGGTCTATGTCCTTCAGTGGAAAATATATACACTATAGAATACAAATTTTGTCATTTTCACACAAAAGTTTTGTCATTTTGACCCGCTAAATATTGACTGATCTTTATCAAAACAGGCAAGCTTATTCTTTGACTTGATCTCCTTCTCCATGCAGTGTTTGGTCCATAATTGCGGCCTCTGGAGCGACCAGAAAAACCGACAAAAATAAAGTTTTTGGTCCATTTCATCCCCTAAATATAAACCGATCTTTTCCAAAAACAATAGGGGTCTTCATTTGCCAGGACCCATCCTACATGCAAAATTTCGTGAAGATTGGTCCATAACTGTGGCCTGAGTCTAGATCGACTCAGCTAGTCGAGATATGACGATCGGTATACATAAAGGTGGGTCTAGGACCAATATTTCGCGGCGTTACAAACTTTTGGGGCTGCACAAAGCTATAATACCCTGACAACATAGTTGTGTAGGGTATAAAGAGGGGCAACAGATTCTTATTGTTCAATTAGTGAATTGTTCGGCCCTACCCTTGTTATGCCACACAATGGGTCTTATGCATAAAGGTTATAAGGTGCTTGTCGTATGCATAATAAAATTTGATGTATTTGCTTTTACTCACTGTTCACGTTTGATCTCTTCTATTGGAGATTCTGTGCAGATCCTGGATTCCAAAATGGTATGGCCCCAGATAATGGAGTACATCAATCAACTGTGTCGCGAACAATTGCGGATGATGCAAAACGTATATCTACCAAGGCAAGCGAGTGGATAAAATTCCCGAAAGATGCAGATCAATTAAAGGATGATCAAATGAAATGGTCCAAAGATGATGATGATGAAATGTTAGCTTTATATCTTTGACACATATTTCAATTGTTTCTTTTTTCTTATTTTTATACCCTTCACCACACTGTGGTACAGGGTATTATGTCTGTGTGCATATGTTTGGAACAGGCAGAAGGAAAGGAATCGAGATAGACCCATGGTTCCTTTTGAGAATATGCATAGAATCACATTCTGAGTCGATTTAAGCATGCCCGTCCGTCTGTTGATGTTAAATTGTAAACAAAGTACAGGTCGCATTTATAATCCGATTGGGATGAAAGTTGGCACAGCTCACTTATTTGGCCAAGGACCAACTCTATTGAAATTGGTGAAAATCGGTTCAGATTTAGATATAGCTCTCATATATATTTTCGTCCGTTTTAAGGTAAATGGGGCACCAAAGTCCTTCTATATCTTTCGATTTGCATGAAATTTGGCACAGCGTACTTAATTAAGTCTGGAATTATGTCTGCCAAATTTCATGAAAATCGGCCCAGATTTATATATAGCTCCCATATATAGTTTCGTCCGATTTCATGTAAATGGTGCACCAAAGTCCCTATATATCTTTCCATTTGCACGAAATATGGCATGACGTATTGAATTGAGCGTAGAGCGATGTGTGCCAAGTTTCGTGAAAATCGGTTCAGATCTATATATTTTTTTTGTCCGATTTAATTTAAATAATATGCCAAAGTTCTTATGTTGCATACCGTACTGAATTTAGTCCAGAATTTTGTGTGCCAAGTTTCGTAAAATTCGGTTGGGATTTAGATATAGCTGATATGAAGTAATTGACGCACCAAGAAACCAACATATGACTGATAGGAACTAAACGTACCGAAATTAGTATAACTTAACATTTGACAAGTTTCGTTGAAATCGTTTCATATTTGGGTATAGCTTCTATATATAATTTCGTCCGATTTTAAGTAAATTGTACATCAAACTCCTCATGTTTGTCAGATTGACATCAAATTTTGCACAACGTACAAAATTGAGTTACGTTTTCTAGAAGTACAGACATAGCCCAACGGATGACCTATTGATATTTGTTTGAAGTCGATTTTCATACTTTTGTCCCAAACGAATGACATGTTTATGGATAGATCTAGTCCGATTCACATTTCACATAAATATCACATATTTTATTTCATCCAATTTCATGTCAATAATGCTATTTAAAATACCCATAGTGGTGAAGGGTATCATATAGTCGGCCCCGTCCGACTTTACTGCTTTCCTTACTGGTATGTTTATGTCCTTTATATTTGGACTGCCGTTTAGTAAGTTCCATAGTTTCTTTTGATTTTATTCTTTCTATGGTACATGACACACCTAATTCCGCCAATGAAAGGAAAGTTCAAGATACACGAATCACAGTAGAAAAGGGAACAAGATGAAAGAAAGAACCGGGCCATCCTAGCGGAATAATTACCCCAAGAGTTCAAAATTTTATATTAAGAACTAATTGTCTCCCGATTCGTTTTTCTCCCGATTTACGTTGACCACAAGTTATTAATCCTTTTACTAATATATTCAGTTAATTTTCAAATGGAACCGATACCTTAAAGCAATTATATTATTTAAGTTGCCTTGAAATGCATAAAATAGTTGTACGATAATTCGTTTCTCTAGAGAAATCAGAAATGTTGATACAACAGTCCAGTTGTAACTATGTGACTTGTAGTGCCTAAAAGTATGCAACACTTATTGAACGATATCTTACTCTAGTAAAGTCTACACTAGTTGTTATCGATAATGCCGTGTATAAGCAATGGTAATAGCGTGCCCTAATATGGAATATGCCTGAAAACGAGCAGTAAAGTATATAAGTTGAAATACAGAATGAATAACAGTTTTTTTTGAGAAACGACGTTTTTCTTCGTCGTGTAAATAGTCTATTTACCTGAATAAAAAAATATATTCCGGGAAATATTACAGATTTAATTTTTTTGCTTAAGATAGGATACGATAATTTTTACTTTATATAAATGTTTATATCGATTCTGTATTATTGCCCATTTTCTGTAAAGATTTTGGAGTTATAACTTGAGACTTATGAATATTATCATGCAAACTCGACTTTTAAATTATAATTATGTATAATATAATTAATAATTATTAATAAATTTTACACCCAAAATAAATAAATTAATGATACTTTCAATCCTTTGGAAGTCATTCGATTTTTCTATCCAAATACTAGAAATCAGTATTAAAATGTCATATTAGAAATAATACCCACCCTTTCGCAACACAAATCGATAAACAAAAATGTTAACCAGAAGAACACACATGCCCTTGGCATTACCTCATCGGAAAGTGTTTTTTGTTGACTTAACTAATTTGGATGTCATAAAAATCTATTTCAAGGTTAAATTTTCTATTAGAAAATACAATTTGTTTACGTGACTTCGAACATCGTAGGCGTATTGTCTAATTAGAATTTTATGAGGATCGAAAAACAATTAGAAAGTGTTAACTATATCATAAATTCGTAGAGATTTTTTTTAAATTGATATGCAGGAAAATATGTACCTAGCAAATTTTGTTTTTGCAAAATAGTCAGGCTGAATCCCAGTTTGTTGTTTTTATAAAAAAAAATTTCGCCATTGATCCTCATCAGTTCCCTTAGTTTCTTGTTGGGATGTTCTCCCCAGAAGTTACTTATTGCTTCTTTACAAAAAAAAACCTTTCATACCCAAATGTCTCTTGTGACAATTCGAAGTTTTTACGTTGGGGTAATGTAAGAACTTCGAATTGTCACGAGAGTCATTTGGGTATGAAAGGTTTTTTTTAAAGCAATAAGTAGCTTCTGGGGACAATATCCCAACAAAAAACTAAGGGAACTGATGGGGATCAGTGGCGTGATCCGAAACTATAGTCTTCCCTGCCTTACCCCTCGGCGGACAATGCCATACATTCCCCACAAATAAATAGTTTTTATACCATTCACCACACTGTGGTACAGGGTATTATGTCTTTGTGCATATGTTTGTAACAGGCAAAAGGAATCAAGATAATCACTTCTTAAGTCGATTTATGCATGTCCGTCCGTCCGTCTGTCTGTCCATGTTAAATTGTAAACAAAGTACAGGTCGCATTTATTATCCGAATTGGATGAAATTTGGCATACGTCACCTATTTGGCCCAAGGACGAACCCTATTGAAATTGGGAAAAATCGGTTCAGATTTAGATATAGCTCCCATATATATTTTCGTCCGATTTAAGGTAAATGGTGCACCAAAGTCCCTATATATCTTTTGATTTGCACGAAATTTGGCACAGCCTACGTAATTAAGCCTAGAATGATGTGTGCTAAGTTTCATAAAAATCGGTTCAGATTTATATATAGTTCCCATATATATTTTCGTCCGATTTAAAATAAATGGTGCACCAAAGTCCCTATATATCTTTCGATTTGCACGAAATTTGGCACAGCGTACTTAATTAAGCCTAGAATAGTGTGTGCTAAGTTTCATAAAAATCGGTTCAGATTTATATAACTCCCATATAAATTTTCGTCCGATTTAAGGTAAATGGTGCACCAATGTCCCTAAATATCTTTCGATTTCCACGAAATTTGGTACAGCGTACTGAATAAAGTCTAGAATGATGTGTGTTAAGTTTCGTGAAAATCAAAAATGCGACGTCTGTTAAGATTCATCTGTTTAATTTACCCAAAGTGGTGAAGGGTATCATATAGTCGGCCCCGTCCGACTTTACCACTTTCCTTACTGGTTTTTTATAATAACAACAAACTGGAATTCATCCTGACTATTTTGCAAAAACAAAATACAAATGGTGTCCCAAATAACCTACCCAAATAACCTACCAACACTATACCTAGCAACCTTAGTCAGGAAACTATGAAACTTTAGTCCGGAAACTACGAAAAATACAAATTTGTTTATATATTTCATTTATTTGCCAAAAAAATTGCCAATACGCCATATTTTTCAAGGCATTCACTCTGTACGGCATTCGGAACAGCATTCTCTCTGTATTCCTTCAACTCTGCGGTACCTAATGTTTAGGATGATTATCCCTGAAACATCCAAGCATGTACAGAAACTAAGGCATACTGCTATGCTGGCGTAAGGAAGAATCTTCACTAGTATTATGTTGCAGTTCTCAGGGTGACGTTCTGACAGTTCTGAATACTTCTCCATTGTAATAGCACTAGTATTCGCAGATCACACTGGCTTTGTAAGAGGTCAAAAAGGTTTCCTTATCTGCGCTCCAAGTGCTGTGGGAAAACGACTTGAGGAACTTACTTCTACTTCTTAAATTATGGCAGATAGCTTGGGCTTGCGCGAACGATTTGAACATGCTGTCGAAGGTGACCCCTAAAAGTGGTGGGGTAGTTGGTGGTCGCTCGACTCTCACATTCAATGGCATTCTCATCTCCGCAGTCCATGTGGTGAACAATGTGGGCCAAGAATTCGTAGGGGATATTTTCATATTCCTTGCGTGAAAGTAGGCTGATAAATCGTCGGTATAGGCCTTAAACCACACACATATTTCCCCAACGATAGGAGACGACGCCATGATCGTACAATCATCTGCATACGTAACGCCATCTGCCTATAACTACACCCTGAGGAACTCCATGCTTTTCTATGGGATTTGGACAGCTTATTCCGCAACTTCACGTACGACTGGCGTCGACATATTTCAACTCTTCAGATGCTCCAACCATTTATCCAATTTATACTCCGCGACGAGCTCTGCCAACATGAGTTCGCTGTTCCTGCTTTAGATCGACGGTGTTCATTATTTGCTAGACCAATTGCTTCTGATGGGATATTAGGTTTCATTTCGGGTATTCGAATATCAGGTATAAATCAAGATCTATTAATAAGGTCACCAAGATAGCAATCGAAATCGGAAAACAGCTGTTTTCCCTCAAGTCTAATGTCAAAAATTTCGACTTTGTTTACGTTTTCATAATGGAAGTCGATTCACAATAATGCATTTTGACAGCAAACTTGAGAGGTATCGATAGTCAGCTGGTCTCCCTTGGTGACCTTATTTATAGGCCATGGTATAAATCTAGCGTAGGGATAAGTAAATCGACTTTCGAGTAATCGACATTTTGTATAAAAGTCGGCTGCAGCTGCAGTGATGTCCCGGGATTTCCTTTCTGCCACCAGAAGAAATGGGAAGTGTTGGTTGGTGAACTTTCTGAATCCTATCCAGTTGGCTTTCCAAGAATTAAAGAAAGTACGGCGTTCAGGGATAATAAAATCGGGCGTTGACCACCTCTACCTCAGCAGTGTCATATTTAACTGTTATCGACATGCATTTCATATAGATTTTTCGAAGAAATTTTCTCTTAAACACCTTTTCAAGTTCCACAGTTGGTCCGAATCTATTGGACGTCTTGCACGTTGATACCATCAGTTTGGTCCCACTTTGGCAGACTCCTCAATTTGTTCAAAAAAGGTGGTTGTTGCCGCTCGCAATGTTCGACCTAGGGATAAGTAAATCGACTTTCGACTAATCGATTAATCGACCTTTTGTATTGAAAAGTCTAAAAGTCGAAGTCGACTTCAGATTTAAGAGAAAATCGTAAAGTCGACTTTTCAAGATCGACTTTCGATTTTCTTCATAAATATCAGTTTTTTTAATCACAAAGCTCAAATTTCTCAAAAATTGCACTTTCCGGACCTTTACTTTATCATTTCACAATAATTCATATAAAAAAACAAATTGTTTGTCGATTTTGCAGAAGTCAGTAAAAGTCGAAAATCGATTTTGAACAGTTTTGACAAAATCGAAAGATCGAAAAGTCCACTTTTTAGTCAAAGGCAAAAATCGAAAAGTCTAAAAGTCGACTTTCGCGCTCGACTACGTATCCCTAGTTCGACCCATTGCGTCGATATCAACTGACATTGTTCCAGTTAAAGTTATACAGCATAGCCTATTAATTTCGCAGAAATGCCGAACGCAGACATGGCTTTAAACATCTCTGAGCGGAATGGGCTGTCGAATAGGTCGAATATTGGTATTTTCCCAGGATTTGGCGCAGTGTGAAAATCTATGGATTTGTTAGGTCTGAAGCCGCATTGATAAGAAACAATAAAATCATTGACAATTGATTTTATTTTTTTGATATAGCGTTCCATATAAATGTACCCCCTTATTTTCGTATTTCAAAGTTTAGGGAGGACCATATTTTGGCAGGAAATCTATATATATATATATATATAAAAGAGCTTAGTGTTAAGTGAGTGAGTGACTGACTGACAGATCATCGCCCAGACAAAACGGCTAAAGCTAGAAGCTTGAAATTTTGAGTGTGGGTTGTTGTTGGTGTGTAGGCGTGAGATAAGGCTGGTTTTTGGAGATTCGTACGAGAAGGGTACGAAAAGTACTAAAATGTACCAAATATGGTACCCTTTGTATTAGGCGAACGGGAAGAGGTAGAATTCTGAAATTTGGAATGTGGGTCACTGATGAAAAGTTAGAAAGATGTACAAAAGGTTTTTTTGGAAATTCGACCTATAAGTGTTGTTCAAAATACTTTGAACAGAATTTTGTATTACGGAAGATTTGATCGTTGGAGTGTTTTAAGATAAGGGTCTAGAATCCCACATGCAGCGTTGATAAGACTGTTGTTGTTGGTGGTGAGATTTTATGACGCACACGATGGGAAACTCTCCACAGATCAAATTCTATTATTAGAACAAATAGTTTACTGATAAGTATTTTGTGTTTGAGATTAGGCTAAGAAAGAGTTGTTTAAGTAGAACCTAAGGATAAATATTTTAAAATAAAATTAGTGCCTAAGAACCACTCGACAAGAACGGTCGGCTGTCCGTGTCTTCTTATTTGTTATACAGACGAGCTACGGCTGTCTGTATATGTTAAATAAGTGTACTAAAAGTACTAAATTTAGTTCTAATTCTACATATATTGAACATATATAGCTAAAATCTTGAAATTTTATATAGAATACAGGTTGGGAAGTGGTGTTGATGTATAGAAATGGTTTAAGATTTTCGTACTTATGTTTTTTAAAAAGTACTAAATGGTACTAAATTTGGTACTATTTGCATTTAGTTGAGTGAATATAGATGGAATCCTGAAAATCGGAATTAGGACTACTGTTGGAATACAGTATTGAGGTAGCTTTAAAAAATCGTACCTTTGTGTACGAAAAGTACTTAATGGTACTAAATTTGGTGCACGTTGGATTTCGGTTCACATATAGAGCTGTGGTCTTGAAATTGGGAATTAAAATGACAGTTGCAGTGTAGAATTGAGGTAGTTTTGGAAATTCGCACTTATTGGTACGAAAAGTACTAAATATAGTACAATTTGGATTTTGCTTAAACGGATGAGCTTAAAACCTGAAATTTGGAATTCTGATTACTGTTGAAGATTGAGCTTTAGAGACATCTCTGGAAATTCGTATTTGTATGTACGAAAAGTTCTAAACGGCACTAGATATGGTACAATTTGGATTTGGGCGAACGGAGAGAGCTGGAAACCTAAATTTTGGAATAATGGTTGCTTTTAGAATATAGAATTAAGGTATGAAAGCATAGTACGTATGTCCACTAAATGGTACTATATTTGGTACAACTTGATTAAGGGGATAGAGTTGGACTCCAGAATTTTGGAATTAAAATTACTTTTGAAGTGTAGGATTGACGTAGTTTAATTATAGAAACAAAAAGTACCAAATGGTACCAATGGATAGGGTTGAGATCCTGAAATTTTGATTAAATTAATATTACTGTTGGAGTGCAGGATTGACATATTTCGGTAGTTTTGATAATTTGTCATTTCGTGTACTAAATTTGGTACAGTTTAGATCAGAGTGAATGGATAGAGATGGAAAACTTAAATTTAGATTGCAAATCACAGAATTAAGGTAGTATTGGAATTTCGTACTCTTGGATACGCTTGTGTGAGCGGGAACCCTAAAATTTGGAATCAAAATTAAGGGTGGAGTGTAGGATTGAGATATGGAGGTAGTTTTGAAAATGGATGATTATGTGTACTAAATGGTACTAAGTTTATTTAGATTGAGATAAAAAACTTATATTTGAAAATAAAATTACTGTTAAAGTACAGGATTGAGACAGTGTTGAAAATTCAAACTTTAAGTACGAAAAGTACTAAATGGTACTAAATATGCTACAATTTGGATTTATGTGAACGGATAGGGCTGGGATCCTGACATTTATGATTAAAATTACTGTTGGAGTGTGGTGAACAGATATAGCTGGAATTCTTAAATGTGGACTAAAGGTTATTATTGGAGAACATGATTGGGGTAGTTTTGGAAATTGGACATTGGTGAACGGGTAGAATTCGAATCCCGAAAGTTGCAACTTAGGTTACTGTGAGAGTGTAGATTTGATAAAGTGTGTGGAATATGGGTACGAAAAGTACAAAATGGTACCAAATCTGGTATAATTTGTTTTTGATGAACAGACAGAGATGGGATTCTTAAATTTTGACTTACGATTACTATTTGAAATAAGGATTGAGGTATATTTGGAAATTCGTACTTTTGAGTACGAAAAGTACTAAATTTGGACTTTGGTGAAATTAAGATTACTGTTGGAGAGTAAGATTGATTTAGTTTTAGAAATTCTTACTTATAAGTATGATGGTACTATATTTGGAACCATTTGGATTTGGTTGGATCCTGCGATTTGGAATTTAGATTACTGTTGAAGTGCAGTATTTAGCTATAGAGATAACTATGGAAACTCGAATTGATTTGTACGAATAGTAAATAGAATAGCAAATGAACTAAATTTCGATTTCGGCAACGGAATCACATTGTATGCATAGAATCACATTCTATGTCGATTTATGCATGTCCGTCTCTCTGTCCATGTTAAATTGTAAACATTTATGATCCGAATTTGATGAAATTTGGCATACGTCACATATTTGGCCCAAGGACGATCCCTATTGAAATTGGAAAAAATCTGTTCAAGTTTAGATATAGTTCCCATAACTCCCTATATATCCTTCGATTTACACGAAATTAGGCTCAGTGGGCTGAATTACGTCTAGAACGATGTGTGTTAAACATCGTCCGATTTAATGTAAATGCTGTACCAAAGTCCCTATATATCTTTCGACTTGCACGAAATTTTGCATGAGGTACTTTACTACTTTCCTTACTGGTTTTAATCTGTTTAATGGAAGTAAGAGAGATTTCGGAAAATAGTGCTTATGTGTATGAAGAGTACTAAATCGCAAACTATAGTTCAACAAATTTACAGTATTTACGATACCATATGAAATATTTTTTGTATTCCCTTTCCGCATACGAAGTAGAGGGCACTTTGCTAGTTATCAATATAAGTCAAGATTTAATCCTAGCCCCAATACAAATATCCTGCCCTAGTTTAGACATTTTAATGGCATACCGATTTCTTTCTAATGGAAATTTCAATATTCGTTAATTTTTGGGCATAGCTCTATATAAAAATGCAGCAACATTCCGGATTGTCAGAGCTTTTTAGTGATTCCTAGGTTCTTGATGACGGTAATTAACTATGGAGTCCAATGTAGCCCGTCTCGATCGATTTTAATTTTTCGAATTCTTACATCAAACTTGAGAATTGTTAATTTTCAAACACACTACGAAAACCCCAGACATTACACATTTCCCAAAATTTATTTTTCAAAATAGAAGGAGTTAAGTGGTCCACAAGTTTTCCTGCTAATTCAAAAAAAATTTTTCGCAAATTGTAGTTCATTTAACGTAACACTTTTACGTTAAACAATTGCAGCAGCAGATATGCAACCAAACTAACACTTTGTTTAGTAATACATACCGGAGTGTGTGTGTGTACGTATTTATGACCGACTGGGTTGCATAGCCGTCTGACTGAGTGAGTACTTCAGCGCCCCACAAATATTTACCAACAATAAAAGCCAAGTATGTTTGATCAGTTCGCAAGCGCATTCTAATCGATTCTCGATGAGCAGCGGCTCGTTTTCTGCTGGTGGCTAATGTGAAAGCTACTGTTTTATTTTCTATTGTTTTTACGGTGGAACTTAAGGGTTTTTAATCGTCAATGTCAACATTGGCTGTGCGGTAAAATGACAAAATGGAAATATTATGACATCGGAGACTTTGACACTATTAATTGTTAATTTGTTTACTTTTAATTTTTATAAAAAAACAAGCGAAAAAGTGTTGGATACCCTCCACCATAGACATACTAAAAGGTAGTTGATGTGAAAATGTAAGGAAAATACCTAAAAGTGGACCTATACCGACATTTCTACAACGCAATTATGTAAACCATAATGTGAACCATGTTCCAGAAAATTTAGATTTCATCCAACCTGTGCCTATCTTATTATTCTTCCAAACTTAGTTCAGGTTCGAAAATGTGGACTATCGGTCCACTCCCTCTGATACCTTCCACACAGGTGCTAGGCCTAAATGCGGGTTATAGTATAGTTCATTACCGAACCTTACGTTCTAACTTTATCTCGATATCCTCCGCAGGTTAAATGATTTTGACAGACTCTTAGAATCAAACCCAAAACGCGGAACAAATTAGATAACTATTTTAATATAAAAAGGGGGTTATATGGACACTACCCTAAAAAGGGGGCGAATATAAATAATATTTGGTAGGAAGATTTGTTACCATATACGACTACAAAATACCAAATTGCAGCAAATTCGGTTGAAAAACGCGCTCAAGAACCCCAAAATACCGAATATTAGGGGTACCCTTATATCGGGGGCTACCCGAAAAAATGGACCTATATTCATAATTTTTTGTGGAGAAATTTGGTACCTATTAAGAACTCAAAATACTAAATTAAAGCCAATTCGGTGGAAAAATGCGATCAAAACCCCCAAAATACTGAAAATTAGAAGGTGCCGTTATATGGGGGCTAACAGAAAAAAAGGACATATACTCATAATTTTTTGTGGAGACACTTAGTACCCAATAAGAACCCAACGTACCAAATTTCAGCGAATTCGGTTGAAAAACACGGCCACGAACCCCAAAATACCGAAAATTGGGGGGTACCCTTATATGGGAGCTGTGCTTAAACGTGGACCGATATATCCCATCTTCGAACTTGACCTGCCTGCAGACAAAAGACAACCCTATGCAAAATTTCAGCACCCTATCTAAATTCCTTCAGAAGATAGCGTGATTACAACAGACGGACGGACGGACATGGCTAGATCGTCTTAGAATTTTACCCTGATCAAGAATATATATACTTTATAGGGTCGAAAATGAATATTTCGAAGAGTTACAAACGGAATGACTATGAAATTTTATCATCAACCAAACCGAAGGCTTTGTTGCAGGCACATCCTCTTGTGAAGATGAAGAAGGAAACCTGATGATGATAGGATATGGAAGGAACATTTTGCAAAGCTTCTGGTATCAAGTAGTGGCGGTGAAGAAGATACCCCAGAACCAATAAGAGATGACGTAGCCAAGATGAGGTCAGAGTTGCAATTAATCGATTGAAGAACAATAATGCAGCAGATGCCGATGGATTACCAGCCGAACTATTAAAGGCCGATGGCCCGTGGTCAGAAGCTGGTCAGGAGCATGCACCAGCTAATTAGTATAATTTGACTACAAGACTGTATCCCCAATGATTGGAACGTCAGCATCCTGTGTCCCGTGCACAAAATAGGAGACAAGATGATATGTGATGCAGAGGAAAAAAAATTCTCTTCCCACCGCATATAAAGTGCTATCCAGCGTACTGTGTGAACGACTGAAGCCAATGGTCATTATTGGATCATACAAATGCGACTTCAGACCTGTCAAATCCGCTATTGAACAGATTTTTACATTGCGCCAAATTCTGGAAAAGACCCGCGAAAAACACATCGACACATTGCATTGACCAGATTTTTACATTGCGCCAAATTCTGGAAAAGACCCGCGAAAAACACATCGACACATTGCACCTATTCGTCGATTATAAAGCCGCAATCCGCTCAGAGGTGTTTAAAGTCATGTCTGCGTTCTGCATTCCTTCAAAATTAATACGGCTATGTAGGATAACTTTAACTGGCACAAGTCAGCAGTTGAAGTCGGAAAGGACCTCGGAGCCCTTCAATACCGAATGAGGATTCAGACAAGGTCACATGACACTTTTTAGCATCCTGCTGGAAAAAGGTCATACGAGATGCAAATGTGAACAGAAATGATACTCTGGACACCAAACAGCATACGCCGATGACATCGACATAATGGGTCAAACATTGCGAGCGTTAACAGTTTGTCTTGTGACCTTTTTAATATCCTGCTAGAAAATGTCATTCGAGAGACACAGGTGAACAGAAATGGCACTCTGTACACCAAACAGCATACGCCGATGACATCGACATAATGGGTCGAACATTGCGAGCAGTAACATTCACCTTTGAACGAATTGAGAAGGGGTCTGGCAAAGTGGGACTGACAGAAAATGGCGTGAAAACCAAGTTGATGGTATCAACGCGCAAGACGTCCACTAGACTCAGATGAACAGTGGAAATTAAAACTACAGTTTCGAGGTGAACGATTTTATATAACTCTGCTTTGAAATCGGCAGACGAATAGTGTTGGCCAACAGTTGCTATTACGGTCTGAGTATACAATTTAATAATATTTAAGAATTGAAGAATAAGGCCACCTCTCGCCAGACCATACTCAAGGGTTAAACAGAATGCTCGCGTTGAGCCATCCGTCGCGTTATATGTTATCGAAATACAACAACCACAAGGAAACGATAACGCAAAGGCATATCGTTTTCTTGTGGTTGTTGTATTTTCGATAACATATAACGCGACGGACGGGTCAACGCAAGCATTCTGCTTAGCCCTTCACACTCTACATGACGCTTATACTACCCGTGCAGTTGTATGGATATGATGCATGGTAACTTGCGCAAGCAGATAAAGCAGCTCTTGGAGTGTTTGAGAGAAAAATGCTCCGAAAGATCTATGGGCCGATCTGCGCGGATGGTGAATATCGCCGTCGAATGAACCATGAGCTATAACATCTATTCTCGGACATCGAAATAGTTAGACGGATCGAGTTGCAGTGACTACGTTGTCCCAGCTCAAAAGGCATATAAAAGAGATCCTACTAATGGTTCGCGTAGAAGAAGAAGGCCACGATGGAAAGACCATGTAGAAGACAACATTTCGGAACAGGTGATTCAAATTGAAAGAGCTGCGCACAAACCCAACGCGCCTGGAAATCTCTTTTATGGAACAAGTCAGCGAAGTAAGTGAGATATTTGTTTACTGATACGAGGACGGTTCGGAAACTTCTTAGCCTATCAATGAAAGAGAATAGTTAGTTTTTCAAAAATATTTTTTTTTCAACATAATCTTCTGAAACTTCAATACACTTAGTCCAATGCTTTTCTAGCAATTCTATCCCTTGATCAAAATAGTTTTCCTCAAGGTCTTCAAAATAATAGTTTACAACTGCAATTGTATGCTTATTTGAGGTAAAGCCCAGCAAGAAATTTTGTTAGATTTGGGAACATATCACTGGGAGCTTAACCGGGAGAATAAGGTGGGTGGTCAAGCAACTGGTACTTTAATTTGTTGGTTTTAGCCATTGTTAATGCACTCTTGTGCGCTGGTGTGTTGTGTTTATGAAGACTTATTTTTTTGTACTGTAAGCCAGGACGTTTTTTCGAATTTGTAGATTTTATTGATCCAAAAGGTTGCAATCGTACTCTGAATTTAGTGCCATAACCTCACCAGCCGATTGATTCTTTGGGGCACTTCCTCCAGCTTCAGTCCATTTGTTGGATTGTTCTTTTGTATCTGAAGTATAGTGGTGGATCCATGTCTCATCTACAGTTATGTAACAAAGCATAAAATCCATTTTATTTCGCTTAAAACGATCTAAACAAGCTTGAGAAATGTCCATTCAGCAAACCCAATTTTTAACTGTTGCAAACGAAGGAGCACCTTCACCTAACACATTCACCATATCATTGTGAATTTCTTGTCCCGGTAAACCTTGTTATGTAAATTTTTTCATTGTAAAAGAATTGCGGATGCGTCTTTTTGTGAACATCTGTTTCTATATGAAGGAGTTGCCAGATCGAAACAACGGAAGTTACCAAAACACTAAACTTTTTTCTGTTTATACCGCGCTTTTTGTGCTAGGCTAAGAAGTTTCCGAACTGCCCTCGTATGGAATTGACATTTAATATCGAGTGGATTTCGTAAATGTAAACGCTCTTCTATTCATACTAATTTTATCACGATAAAAGCTATAGTCTAAACGCACTTGTAATCTGTTTATGATTTATTTAGCAAACTCATACACATACACATCTAAATTTTTGGCTTCTCTTAATCATCTTACATCTTAATGAGAACAAATTTGAAAACAAATTCGTTTTTATCACCCGCAATTTGAATGCCAAAGCCAACCCTAACCTATCACACAACAAACAATGGAGATGTAAAACTGATTACTATTTTTTTTTTTTGGTAGGCCTAATGACAATAGACTTTTTTTATTTTGCAAAAATAAAAAAGAAACAACCGAGGTCAGATTGTCGCTAAATAAAAAAATATAAAACCTACAAAACAAAAATCATAAAATATTAAACAAAATGAGTTTTAAAAACATTCTCCGAGATTTTTTTAAATGCGAGTATAGCCTGATTACTTGCCAAAAACAAAATTAAGTTACGTCGATTTTTATCATTTGTTTTTGTTGTTGCTGTTGTCGTCTTCGTTTGTCATTAGAAAACACTGTGTAGTTCTGAATGAATTGTGATTTCATTGTTGGCAGCAGCAGCAGTAGGCAAACGATATTTGCGTACCGATTTATATTAAATCAAGTGATTTATTATAGCCGAGTTTGAGGGAAGAAACAAAAACTGTGTAATTGTTTTCATTTGTCAACATTCGTTCGTACTATTTACAGTTTGCAATGCGCTATACTGTTTTCAAATATAAAGATTTCAATTCGAATATGATTACTGGATTATGGGAACTTAAAAACGATAAAATTCCGCATAGATTTCCATTATGCAGAATTGTTCCCCCAATTGATCCCTATACGGCTAATGATTGAATTTGCTAAATTTTGTTAATGGAATTCCATTATCTTCGTCAACCCCTTTTTTAAAAATAAATAAATAGAAATCCTACGTAATGATTTAAAAATATTTTTTTATGAATTAATATTGTAAAATTCCTAGAAAATTCCACGACTTAAAATCAAAATATTTATTTTAAAATCTTAATCATCGCTTTATTAAAAAAAAAATATATATATATAAATGGAAATCGTATGCAACAATATAATATTTTTTAAATAAATTGTATGTTCCTAGAAAATTCGACTGTTTAAAATAATAATATTTATCTAAAGATCTCATTCCTAAAAATTATCGTCAGCACCATCATTCTACTATTTAGAATTACTCATTAGGATCGTTCGTTCGGTCATTAACTAGACGCGTGTTTTATTTCAATTCATTCATCGATTACATTATGTGTTTATTTTGTGATCTTCGTCAAGAGGGCACTTGCCATATTACGCGATTATGCTTAGCGCTTGTGTTTGAGTTTAACTTTAAATTTTTGGGTAAAATACAAAAAGACTTAAGTGATTTAAATAATATTTTTTAAATATATGATACTCTTTGTAGGTTTTTGGTGAAAATCGCATTTCCAAATTTACAAAATTTCAGGATCTCAGCACTATAGGTTCAAGCATTTAGTACACCAATCGGTACTAATACATCAATGCTACAACAGTAACCTTATTTCCAAATTTCAGTGTTCTAGTTCACTCAAATACACATTTGGTACTATTTAGTACACATTGGTACAAATTCCAAGACATCCTATCCCAATCCTGTTGTAGCAGCTAGTACTGCTGTGTATTTTCAATTTTCTTCAATCTGGTTCTGCCTCCAATTCAAAATTCAGAAAGGCTGCGACCTGTACAGGTTGAGTCCAGAGAGAAGATGGGATGAGTGGGCTTGGCTGGGCAGTTGAACAGATGCAGCGTGTCATGTGGTCCGTTACCACATGCCGGGCAGACATTGTCGACCTCTCTATCAATTCGTGCTCAATACGAATTGAGGCGACTACACCATCCAGATCTCAGTTGTGCCAAGACCACTCTAGTTTGTCGAGGTAGCTGCTGCTCTTCTGCGGCTATCAAAGGCGGATGGTCACCGAAGATGGTATTCACTCGATATTCTTGAACTGCTTCCTCAACTGCGTCCGTGTGAATACAGTTCAATCCTGCTTGATAGGCCTGTTGATCTAGAGGCTCCCTTTTGTTCCTCTGGACCTCTCTCTCCAGATCATGGAGATCCTTCCTGACATGCATGGGTGGTGGGTGCCTATCCATAAGGTAGCGGTTCGGATGGCTGCTCCTATAACAGCCAAGCAAGTATTGCATCGACAACATCTTGTTGTGTTGACGCACAGGAAGGATCTTCGTCTCCTCATGCAAGTGGTCTATTGGAGTCATGAGGAGACACCCTGTTGCAGTCCTCAGGGCGGCATTCTGGCAGGATTGAAGATTTTTCCACTGCGTTGCACTGACGTTAGCGGACCACACTGGCGCCGCATAGTTTACCACAGACCGGCCTATTGATTTATAAGTCGTTAACAAGGTTTCGTTGTCAGCTCCCCAAGTGCTGCCGGCTAGCGACTTGAGAACCTTGTTTCTGCTCCTGGCTTTATCGCAAATAGCTGTGGCATGCGCGGACGACTTGTATAGGCTATCGAATGTCACCCCTAGAACCTTGGGGTAATTAGTGGTCGGAATTGTGGACCCCTCGACCTGCACATTCAAAGATAGCCTCATCTCCGCTGTCCATGTGGTAAACAGTTTGGCCGTTGACTTAGTGGCGGATATTTTCATATTCCTCGACCGGAAAAAATCAGCGATATCCACGAGATAGTGGTTCAGCCTCTCGCAAATGTCATCAACTTTATGTCCCGACGCCATAATCGTGCAATCATTCGCATATGTCAGGATCTTGATGCCGTCCGGTGGGCGTTGAATTCCAGAGAGGTAGAGGTTAAACAGTTCCGGAGATCTCACCCCTCCTTGGGGAACTCCCTGTTTAACTCTAAGGGCCTTCGATTTCCTGTCTCTAAATTCCACGTACGACTGGCGTCCACACATATAGTTCACTATCCAACATTTCAAACTTGGCCGGAGGGTTGTTCTCTCGATGTCCTCGAACAGCTTGGCGTGACTGACGGTATCAAATGCCTTTGATAGGTCTAGCGCCACCATGACTGTCCTGTTACACGGCCTGTTCTGGTTGAGTCCTTCTGCTATGTGTGCGGAAATGGCGTGCAAAGCTGTTGTTGTGCTGTGCTGTTTCCGGAACCCATACTGATGATCAGCAACTGAGTAACATTCACGAATGCTGGGGAATAGTAAAGCCTCAAGTGTCTTGGCTACTGGCGACAAAAGTGAGATCGGCCTGTCTGACTCACCTTTGCTGGCATCCTTGCCCGGCTTCAGTAGCGGGACCACCCTGCCCATTTTCCAGGCATCGGGAACTACTAAGGTGGATAACGACAAGTTGAGGGCTTTGGTGAGATAATCTACTCCTGGCTCATCAAGCTGCTTCAACATCACCATTGAGATTCCATCTGGACCAAGCGCTTTGGATGATTTCGCGTTCCTGATGACATTTGCAACATCCTCCAACGTAAATTGTGGTGGTTTCTCCTCCAGCTGAAGAGAGCGTATACGGCGCAATACTCTTCTCTTCGCCCGGTCACTCTCGGGGTGCTCTATAAACTGTCGACTGAAATAACACGCGCACCTCTTCGGATCTGTCACCTCAACGCCGTTAAATGAGACAGAAGTCCGATCCTCCTTCTTTCCAGGGTTCGAGAGCGACTTAACCGTTGCCCACAATTTACTCACTCCGGTACTGATGTTGCAACACTTCAGATGTTCTAGGCACTTTTTCCGCTTATGCTCGCCGACTAACCTGTTCACCTTCAATGTCAGTTCTCTGACTCTGGGGTTAGTAGGGTTAAAATGGCGAAGCTCATTCGCTAGTCCCGCTGCCTCTGCTGGGAAGTTCGGTCTTAGTTCGGGTATACGACCCGCAGGTATATACCGAGTGGCTGCAGCAGTGATGATGTCCCGGAAATTCCTTTCTGCTACCCGAGCATTAGAAGGGATGGGCAGTTCTCTGAAGCGACGATTGGTGAAATTTCGGAACTCTTGCCAATTGGCTTTTCCATGATTAAGGAAAGTACGGCGTTCAGAAGTTATGAAATCGGGTGGTCTGTTTATGGATATGATGATAGGGAGGTGGTCTGACCCCAATGATATGACGGGTTGCCAAGCCACGTCATTCGTCAGACGCGGAGACACGATGCATATGTCCGGTGAGCTTTGGCAGTCTCCCCTTATCCTGGTGGGTATGTCCTCGTTCACCGTGCAAAACGTTGAGCTATCAATTTGCTCGGCCAACGCCATGCCCCTCTGGTCATTACCTAGGACGGAATGCCATAACTCATGATGTGCATTGAAATCCCCTAGCACCAGACGGTTATTGCCTAACGCGGGTCACAGATATTTAACGGCGGAATGTAAACGTTAAGCACCTCTACCTCGGCGGTACCACATTTAACCGCTACCCAATACATTCCATGTATGGGTCACTAGAGTCTAGCTCAAGCGAGATAGGTCTGTACTGGACAGAATGGTGCAATAGGAATGCTAATCCTCCACCTCGTGTACGATCCTTTCTAATCACGTTGTATCCATCACAACTCTGAAGACTGCAGGTGTTTTTCAGCTTCGTTTCTTGGATCGCAGCGACCATAATACCTCTTCGACTCAAAATCCACTATCTCGAAGTCCATCGCAGTTGAAAGGATACGTTATCAGGAGTTGCGACAGCAATGTGCGGTGTTAGCGGCTGCGGAGATTGCGGGGACTCACCTAGTCCGAAGACGACGACGATGATGACGTGGACCACGGTGATGCCGACGACTCGCTGGGGACTGCATTGGCGCAGCAAGAAGCAACGTAGTCCCTTTCGCTATACTCCTGTATCCGGCTAAGGCCGGAACGACTCCTGTAATGTATCCATTCTCTGCATCCGTTGCATCTCACGAGATAGATCAAAATTTGGAAACGATTGGATTATTAGTTTTTGTGTTATCGTGCCCGCCATTCGTAAAAAAAACTGCTTCGAGAAAAATGCGTTTAAAGTATGAGAATCACTCTTGCCGTCACTTGATGCTGACACAATAAATCGACTATATCCTCAAGAGTTCTTGAGATTTTCACTGGAAATTTTGTACGGACGTTAATGAATAAGTGTAGATTCCAAAAAAATTCTTTTGGAAAAATATTCCAATATTTTTTTCGACAAACTTTCTCGCAGTGCATACAACATTTTTTCGATTTTCTGCCTATCAAATGTAAAAATTTGCTATACAAATGTGGTATAAAATCAATTTTTTAATTTTGGTACACCGGAGCGTATGATTGTTATTAATTATTGGGTAATTTTAGAAAAATGCCCATAACTTGGGAACTATGGCAGGGATTTTGAAAAGAAAAATTGTTTTTGATAGCTATGACATGAGACTAAAAGAAATATTGACTTTCATTATAAAATATTTATTAATTTCCAAGGGAATAATGGAAAAAATGTTTTTTTCGAAAAAATGTGTTCTTGGCTTAAATTGGCTTATTTTATATGAAAAGAATAAAGGAGCCGTTCTCCAAAATCAAGTTTTACTCTGATATCCCTTTATACATTGACATATCATACAAAGCCAACATAACATGACAGGCCTAAATCCTCGTATCTGTTTACCCTTGAAACAAATAAATCCAAATATGTTAGAGCTGAATATGGAAATCCAGCTACTATTGAAGATTTGCAAGAATATGGGCTAAGGTAAATTTCTTCTAGCAATGACCGTAAACTTTTTAATTTCATAAATAAATTTGTAATTTTTTTTTTTTTGAAATCTTAGAAATCAAATCAGGCAGTCATCTGAAAGTATTACATATGTATGTGTGTGTATTTTTTTATTGACACATCTTCTTAATAAACGACCACTAACTAATTAAGTACTTTGAGCCACGCTTAAAACTACATCATCGCCCCAACATACCTACGCTCATACATATATAAGCAGACACACTCACATCCACCCAATCGCACACACAGACAAATCCACAAAAATGTACGCAAAAAGTTATCAACGTTACAAACATCTCCAAATTGTTCAATATTCCCTTTTTTCTCCAATGCTGAGCGAATGACTGCCCGGCCATTACTGCTGCTGCTACGTTCGTTGTCGCCAACAGCGCTCAAGATTCACACAGGGGCATCATCGACGCACTACTTTTTGTGTAACGTTTGATTTTTTTTATAAATACGAGATACCCGATTAGAAGTTCGCCATTTAAGATACAACATTTAGCGGGTGTAAATCTCACGTAACCACCTCGCAGACGGCAATTGCGCGAAGTGCAAAACGATTATTAAGCGGAATATTTCACGAAAAAACGAACAGAGATAACGAAACGGATAACAAAAGGAATTTCAGTGTCAAACGATTCGTTGTTGAAATATACTATATGAGAGTGTTAAAAAAAAATATTGGAACCCTTTATTAAGTAATTGTTATTAAGAAATATGTTTGTGCAAAAAGTGGTGAGTTTATGGAATTAATATTCAACAAATGTGAACAAATATTTTAATAAAAATTGTTTTGAAATGATCAACTACAAATAAAACAATAAATTAAAAAAATATTAAAATAAAAACTGTGTACAGGTGAAGTGAGTACTGTTGACCAAGGACTAAAGAAAATAAAAAACATTGAATTTTTAAATAAAATAAAATTGAAGTGGAATAAAGCAAACATGAACTGAACAAATAATATATTTGTTAATACATACATGGACAATTATTATTCTATTAGTATTATTTTGAATTCAGAGTGACTGTGATATAACATTTGATTTATTTTGTTATGCAAAAAATGTGTGATCTCTTGCCAAGACAATAATGCAATGAAATCCAAGCAAAAAAACTTAGAACTGAACAATTCTCTTTTTTATTAAATCAGTAAAAACGTCGCTGATAATACTCTGCACTACGAGGAGTTAATTTTAATACCTGTAATCGTGCTGTACCTTAGAGAAATGACAGCTTATGCCATAGTAAATTTTTGGTAGGACGATTCGACACCCAATGAGAATCAAATAAGAGGCTATTCGGTTAAAATAAGCGCCCATAATCTCCAAAATCCCGACATTTGCAATTAGAACCTTATACGGGGTAAACCTACATGATGAGGATTTATTTGACATATATGCAATGGATTTAACAATTTAAACCAATCCAGGACAATGTAAACGTAATATTAATAAGGTCAACCAGTTATGGAAAGTCAGCTGTTTATTCTCAAGTCTAATGTCCACCTTATAGCGGATATAGCGAAGGGTGTTAAAAAAGCATACTATATTATAAATAAAAAATACATTCATATAGACCACGTTCATAAGAACGATAATTAGCCACATTTTTCAAAATTACAGTTGTGTCGCCATATGAACTTGTTCTAGTTCACGGAGTGGATCGATCTTTCTCGTTCCTTTTTTTAAATGAATTATTACCTTTACTCCAGGTAGTTCATTCGAATCTGTCCCTTTCGTCGTTCTTTTAGTTTTCTCGTTCCTTAGTAAGGTGACAAAAGAATTTTGAACCAAAAAAATAAAAAACCAGTGAGCGGAGCAGTATATTCGGACGGGGCCGACCATATGATACCCTACACAACTTCCACGAATATCTAACATTGCGTTATTTGCACCCTCTTGACACCGACTAAAGGTCAACAAATATTACTAATATTCAGTAGACGAGGGCTGTACTTGTCCAGATTCTCTTTACCGTAGGTTATGTTGTGATGTTGGGCTTTAAATTGTGGCCTAAAGATCGAATAAAAAAACACAAAAAGTTAAGTTTTGGGTCCACTTCATCCCAAAATTATTATCTCATCATCACCGAAAATGATAGGCGTAATCCTTGAATATAATTGGAATCTCATGGAAAATTTCAAAGCGATCAGCGCTATATTTCCGCCCTCTAGAGTGGTCATGGATTACTAAATAATATATGCATACGTAAGCACCGAGTACCTACGACAATATGATTGGTATCAACTTAAAGGTCAACCACTCCTCTCTTGGATATACTATCAACTTATCGGGTCTATGTCCTTCAGGAGTAAATATATACGCAATAGAATACAAATTTTTTAATTTTTCACACAAAAATCAGGGTCCATTTGACCCGCTAAATATTGACCGATCTTTATAAAAACAGGCATGCTTATTCTTTGGCCCGACCCCCTTCTCCATGTGAAAATTCGCGAAGTTCGGGCCATAATTGCGGCCTCTGGAGCAACCAGAAAATTGGACAAAAATAAAGTTTTTGGTCCATTTCATCCCCTAAATATTAACCGATCTTTATCAAAAACAATAGGGGTATTCATTTGCCAGAACCCATCCTACATGCAAAATTTCGTGAAGATTGGTCCATAACTGTGGCCTGTATCGTGTTTACAAATTATAATGGACAGACGGACGGACGGACACACATGTCTAGATCGACTCAGCTAGTCGAGATATGCCGATCGGTATACTTAAAGGTGAGTCTAGGACCAATATTTCGCGGCGTTACAAACTTTTGGGGCTGCACAAAGCTATAATACCCTGACAACATAGTTGTGTAGGGTATAATAAATTACTATTTAGATAATTTAATTTTATCAATAAATATATATTTAACTATGTGGCAGCATCTGAAACATGAACGAGAACAAGTAAAGAATATGGGAATAAAGGAACGAGATCAGAAAAAGGAACTAAATAACTGCACCCAGTTCCGATCTTCCTTTATTGAAATAGTTCCAATGAACTAGTTCATTCCGGAACGAACCAAATCTATTCAATTCCTTTAAAGCAGAATTAGAAGAAAAAAAACGTATTTCGTATAAATTGTTGAATATGAAAAACTTTGAATTCGTCTGCAATATTTTAGATCTCATTATGCAAAACACGTTATCAACTTGTATGTGCGGGAAATAGATCCGAATTTAGTTAATCTAGCACTGAATCCACTTAACTTTGAAGCAGGCAATGTATTCCAATGTTTTTGACTTTTAAATAATATATGTTTATAGATTTGATTCGTTTTATAAAAACAGTTACAAATATCGGATTTATTATATGAAAATCAGGTTAAAAAATTGGCTATCCGGATCTGCCTCCCTCAATTTTTTTTTTTAATTGCATATATAGCCTATATATACTGGAATATGCACCAGAATGTCACATGTGACTAATCTTGTTTCAGGTATTCGGACATACTCAAAATTACTGATTGAAGATCCGACTGCAGCTGGTACTATTGGTCTGTTTCCGTACTATAAGAATGTACTATTTTTGTCATTGTCATAAAGGAAAAAATTTTATATTGGAAATTCGAAATCGACTTTCTATCTTTGAGGAGGTCACAAAGTCGACATTTCAAAATCGAATTTGGATGGACTTTTTAATCAAAGCCAAAAATCGAAAGATGTAAAAGATCTAAAAATCGACGGGTTAAACGCTATCAATACCGTTCATGGCCTGTTCTGATTTAGTCCTAAATTTATATGTGCAAAGATGGCGTGCAGGCGTACAACAAAAATAAATAGTATGACTTAACTTTTTGGGCATTCTTCTTCTATTGAGATCTGAATGACTATCGGATGATTTAGAGCTTCGGATGACAATTGCAACTTCACGCATCGTTAACTCTTGGGGAAGAGATACTCGAAGGGAAAATAGAACGTATGCTCGACACAATTTGTTTGTTAGAATAATGTCGTGAAATGTAACTGACGTCGCTATTCTCCTGAGTAAGTGCACTGAGGAGTAAATGGTTCAATTCTTGAGCACTTTATTCAAAATTGCTTCTGTATTTTTTTTCTTCTTTGTAAATTTTTCACCAAACTGTCACTGATCCGGCTCGAAGGACCAATGTTAATCAGGGGATCTAAAATCGAAAAGTAACGCTAGTATAATGCCCATGGTCGATCGATGCTTTCATTGGTTTAATGCTGCGACGGTCGATTTATATTTATTTTGGTGTCGATTGGATGTATATAAATGTAGTCTCCAAATCCCTGGTTGATGTTATCCCCATTGCACCACATATACATGTGCTGCATGTTGTCTGACTCCCAGATATTTAACTTTATTCGATATGGCTATCATTTTGTTTTGGAAGACGGGTTCTACATATTGTGTTATTTATTACTTATCTTCGCCCCTAGGTTATGTTCCTTCAGAGACTATTAATAGTGGTTACCCACAAGAATGGTGACAGAATCCCTCACTGTGGTGATCCTTGCCCCAATCTATCGCTGATAGGTATGTCCTGCAGGCTATAGTTTATCCATATATTCCATAGCCTTTGGTTGACCCAGTCTATGATTTTCTGGTCAACTCGGAAAGCTTCTAAGGATTGAATAGGTGTTTCACTGCCGCCATTGTTGAAGGCTACCTCGAATTTTTGTTAATATTTTACCTCGAAGCCCATATTTTAATTCTATAAAGAATTTGTGGTGAATTTTGAAGAAAAAGTTGAAACATTACAACATCAGAAACGTGAAGGACCTGAAAACAGCTCTAAGAACTGACTGGTATCAAATGTCACCCAGAGCTAGCCCCAATGTAGTCGAATACATGTCTAGGCATCTAAATACGGTTATAAAAAATTATATCTAACTAAATACTAACTTTTATTAAAATGCATAATATATTTTTTTTATATTGTTCCTCTGTACGAACACGGGTTTTGTCGTCCATAATATCCAGCCATATTCGCCAAAAAAGCATAACCCTCAAATTTGAAATTTTACAGTAGAAGGTTTGTTTTAATAAATTAAAATTTATAAAGCTATTATTTTGAAATTTAGAACTATAGTTTGGTATCGATCGCAATTAGTACGTCCTTCGAAAAAAGTAAAAAGAAAAACAAAAAATGATAAGAGTCCTACAAAAAACGAAATTTCTCGTAATACCTTTCAACCCCAAAGCATCGTTACAAAAATTACTTTGAAATATGTATACAATCTTAAGAAAAATAAGAACAAAATCTTCAAGTTTAGAAATACTCCTGATAACTAAATGTATTCATAATTCTTCTTCACAATTTCAAACTTCACATTTTTTACTCTTATTTATTTTTTCTTCATCAGTTAACGATTTTCACGGGCACGTCAACACTTTTGTACCAGTTACTCAAATACAGTCAAATCTGATTATTAATAATAATAAGTCTGTATCTTATTGTTGTCGATAATCTAACAATATTAGTGAATTGCATATATCATCATCATTCACATATATGTATATAAAATAACAACAAACAAAATTCGAAGACAACAACACAAAATTCATTTAGTTATTTGAATTAACAGGAATACGCAAATTTGACAAGTAAACAATAATAGCCAGTTAAGCAAAACCCCATAATAGTTATTCTTCTTGGCCAAGGAGAACGACGACGAGATGACAGCGGAGGGAGGGATGCGGAGAGGTTTTTTGGGTGTCTATAAATGAATGATTTTTGTTTGTGATGTGTTTTTTGATTGCCAGTGTTTGACAAGAACATGTGGAAGATAAAAAAAAATCAAACCTCAACTAATGACAACATCCATCCAAAATCTGATGCTGGATGGATGGGGATGGTAACAATTGAAAAACTAAATAATCTAATGGCCGCTCGCTGGTCGGTCATATATTAGAAGTTAAACAAATATTTATTGTTGTTACTTTTTTGCGTATTTTGTTAGCTATACTGTATATTTTTTCGGGTTCATGGATAATTTCCACAATGTTAATTCTTTTTAAATGTTTACATAAAAAACTTGCATAGATTGTGATATTTCCGGTGGATAGTGCGTGCGAGGTTATCAAACTATCTGGTACATATTTGTTTTTATTATAATGAATACGAGGATTCAGGCATGGCATCTTAATGTAGAAGAGTCAATATGTATTCTTTTACAATAAAATAAGCAAACTTAACATACCAAGCCTGAAGTCCTCTTATATGTTTCCCCCTTTATTATCGAATGATATATCTAATATTTTCCTAATTAGATTGCTTGCAAAAATCTAAACTTAAAATAAATTAACTTTTCCGATAGATATACAAAATCTTGTAATAAAAAATTAACTATAATAATTGTTATTGTTTTGGCGCCCAATACGAATTAAGACGACAGCATCACTTACACTTAGCTGGATTGTAACAAAACATTTGTTCCATAAGCCGAGCTTAAAAAAGATATCTATGCTCGTCGGTCTTGTGTGCAGCTCTTCCAATTCGAAAGACCATGTTTCGAGTTGTTGTCTTCCACTTGATCTTTCCATTTGGAATCGTGGCCTTCCCCTTCTGCGTGAGCCATCCGTTGGCTCGCTTGTATATGCCCTTTGTGCTGGGGCATCCTCATCAATTGTTCAAAGGTGGCTTTACCGCTCGCAATGTGACGTAAGGGATGATAGATACCAAGAAACGGCTGTGATTGCCTTTAACATAGCAAAGCCTAGGCTTATCTTGGTCCCTTTTTCATCTCAATTGTGGACACTCACCTCCCAGCGATGTCACCTGGGGTAGCTACTTTCATCACACACACACGTTCAAATAGTGAGCTGATATGTGCGGCTAGTTCACCCATAATACCTATAACAAATAGGTTAAGGCTTCGGAGGCTTCGCAATGTGACGTAAGGTATCTATCATCCAAGAAACGGCTCTGATTGGCTTTAACATGGCAAAGCCGAGGCTTATCTTGGTCCCTCCTACATCTCAATTGTGGACACTCACCTCCCAGCGGTGTCACCTGGGGTAGCTACTTTCATCACACACACACACACGTTCAAATAGTGAGCTGATATGTGCCGCTAGTTCACCCATGATACCTATTACAAATGCGTTGAGGCTTCGGGTTAGTTGAACACACTTGGAAAACCCGTCCCTTTATGAAAAACCAAAAAAGAAGAAACCCAAACGACAGCATCACTGTTAACCCAAAACTACTCTGGTTTGGCCAGGCGCTTCTTCGATGTGATGACTCGGATTGGACTCAGAATCTTAGTCATCTTTATCTAAGGGTTCGAAATTTTTTAGACATCCCTCCAACTCTAAATCATATCAAGTGTTGCGCGCAAGCTATACCATGTCCAGATACATAAGGCATGCTGTCGAATATGCCCCGAGAATTTTGAATTTGAAATTGTATATCCGTCGATCAAAATAACGGAAAGGTAGAAGTTAAACTAGGGATACGTAGTCGAGCGCAAAAGTCGACTTTTAGACTTTTCGATTTTTGTCTCTGACCAAAAAGTCGATTTCTAGACTTTTCGATTTTTGCCTTTGACTAAAAAGTCGACTTTTCGATCTTTCGATTTTGTCAAAACCGTTCAAAATCGATTTTCGACTTTTACTGACTTCTGCAAAATCGACTAAAAATTTGATTTTTTATATGAATTATTGTGAACAGATAAAGTAAAGTTCCGGAAAGTGAAATTTTTGGGCAATTTGAGCTTTGTGATAAAAAACCAAGTATTTATGAAGAAAATCGAAAGTCGATCTTGAAAAGTCGACTTTACGATTTTCTCATAGATAAAAAGTCGACTTCGACTTTTAGACTTTTCAATACAAAAAGTCGATTAATCGATTAGTCGAAAGTCGATTTACTTATCCCTAAGTTAAACCACTCCGTACACATCGCCCCACCCTGGACAACTCCTTGTCTTACTCAATGGAACTTGAATTCCACATTCCGTGACTCCAAATACATTGAATTACGTTCATTCTTGAACCCTTTACACAAAATTGTTTCTGTATTTTTTTTTATTTTGTGTGACTTTTAAGGCAAACTCTTTAGCATCAATTTCTTCGACAATCGGTCACTGATCCGGCTCGAAGGACCAATTTCTTCAAACAGGAGATCTGAATGACAAAGATATTCTCCGTGGAGTTCACTCCGGAGTAAAGGATTCAATTCGTGATGCCTTTACTCAAAAATACTTCTGTATTTTTTGTTTTCTTCCTTGTGAATTTTCCACCAAGCTGACAGAATTTCTTCGACCTTTAAGGTAATTTCTTCAGCATCAATTTCCTCCACAATCGGCCACTGATCCGGCTGGGAGGACCCATGTATGTATGCTATTTTGTTAGAATAATTTGCGCACCTGTTCGGGATTGTCGCCGATATATCGTGAAATTAACTGACGTCGTATCATGCCTCTGCCCAGGATTCGAGAGCATCTTTTAAATTACTCCTGCGGCTCTATTGCCGCAACATCTCAGATTATCAAAGGAATCCTCGACTATTTTCCTGAGTAAGTTCACTCAGGAGAAAAGAGTTCATTTCTTTAGGCCTTTTAAGCAAAATTGCTTCTTATCTTCTTCATTAATTTTCCCCATCTGCGTGAACCATCAGTTGTCTTGCTTTTATATGCCTTTTGAGCTGGGACATCCTCATCCATACTCATACCATGACCTAGCCAACGTAGTCGCTGCAGCTCAATACATCTACTATTTCTATGTCTGAGAATAGATGGTATAACTCTTTGTTCCTTCGACGACGATATTACCCCTCAACGAAGATCGGCCCATTGATCTTTGGGATAGTTTTTCTCTCAAACACTCCAAGTGCTGCCTCATCTGCTTGCACAAGTACAGTGGCTTCTGATCCATACAACAGCACGGGTAGTATCAGCGTCTTGTAGAGTGTGAATTTCGTCTGGCGAGAGGTGGTCTTGTTTTTGAATTGCTTACTCAGACCATAGAAGCATCTGTAGGTCAACACTATTCTTCTCCGAATTTCAAAGCTGGTGTTAATAGTTTTGCTTATGGCGGTACCGAGGTATATACAATTAAACAGTTGGCCCGAGTCTACTGGACGTCTTGCGCGTTGACCCCGTCAGCTTGGTCTTCTCGCCATTTACTGTCAGTCCCACATTGGCAGACTCCTTCTCAATTCGTTCAAAGTTGGCTGTTACCGATGTCGTTGGCGTAGGCGAGTAACATATGCTATTTGGGATACAGAGTGCTATTTATGTTAGCATTTGCATCTTGTATGACCTTTTCCTAACTGTCACACCAGTCTTAAATACTTCGGCTGGTAATCCATCGGCACCTGCAGCTTTATTGTTCTTCAGCCGATTAATTGCTGCTCTAACCTCGTCATTGCTACTCTAACCGTCATCTCTTATTGGTTCTGGGGTATCTCCTTCACCATTACTATTTGATACCAGAAGCTTTGCAAAATGCTCCTTCCTAATCTTCAACACACTTTCTGTATCTGTCACCAGGTTTCCTTTTTCATCTCTACAGGAGGATGTGCCTGCACCAAAGCCTTCGGTTTCTTGTTCTACTCGTTGGTCAAATTTCCGGACTTCATTCTAACTCCTGTGCATCCCGATTTGCTCACGCTCACTTTTTTCTTGTTCTTTGTTTTTTTTTTCTGAAAATACGTTTCTCCTCTCTCCTTTTCTCGCGATAATTCTCTCTAGCATTACGTATTGCTACTGTATGTAGGGTTGTCCTATACACTGCCTTTTTCATATCAGAGGCATTACGACACTCCTGATCGTATCAAGGGTTTCTTGATGGTGGTTGCTTGCTTGCTTGCAAAAGTTGATTTTGCTGCAGTTTGTAGGGAGTGGGCAATTCTTTGGCATTGGGCTTCTATATGTGTGACCAGATGTGCTTTCGCCAATCAGGAGAATAACTTTAGCGGAGTAGGCCTCTGCTACCTGTTGTGTTTGCAACTTTTCGACGTCGGATTTTCGTGTTATATTATATCGCACCTTTGCTTCTACATTAAGACAGGTTCGAACCTTGGCTGCTACAGAGTAATAGTCCGAATCGATATTCGCTCCACGGATCGGTCGAACGTCGAAAACATAGAATGATTGCCTTCCGTCTATCACAACATGATCGATTTGATTTCTCGTTGCTTGATGAGGGAAATCGAGGCGGCCTTGTGTATATCGATATGCTTGAATCTAGTGGTGCTAACTAGCATGTTTTTTGCTAACACGAAGTCAAGATTTTCGTAAATAAGACTGACGTAGAAGAACTTCGCTTTTATACGGATTATTGCAATTCGTTGAACTACTGAAGTGAATCTGGAGACGAGGTCTTTCCTGTAAGGCAATAATATCGGCTTTGTACTTCTTGAATGCATCCGCCAAGGCGAAAACTGAGCCTGTTCTGTACAACGTGCGCACATTGCAAGTGAGATTCGCAGATCGTGGCCCTTTATACGTTTGAGGGGTTCGTCAACATTGGTGGGCTTTGGTTTTCGTTGCTTTTTCATAGTAAGAGGGGTTTTCGTGTGTGGGCAACTAACCCAACGCTCAACCCATTTTTTATAGTTCATATGGGTGAACTCGCGGCACATATCAGCTCACTATTTCAATGGATGATGAAAATAGTTTTCCCAGGTGACACCGCGGGGAGGTCAGTGTCCACAATTGAGATGAAAGAGGACCAAGATAATCCTGGGCTTCGCCACGTTAAAGCCAATCAGAGCTTGGTATCTCTCATCCCCTACGTCACTACTAAGTAACTGTATTCAAAAATAGATCCCTATCTAACTATATATTACCCTCTCTTACAAAAGAGACCCACAAGAAGACATTCACTATCTTTATTAAACAAAAGCCCAAACCTGTTCATTCGATTGTTATTTCAATTCAAACATAATTAAAAAATGTTTCCTTAAGAACTAATTAAACTAATCTAAAGTTAGACTCATAATAGCTGTCAATTCCCACAATGCTCTATTTTGTCCCAGCATTTGCATAAATCACAAAATGAGCGCAACAAAATCTAATTTAATGGACTTCTATTAAATCCTTTATTTTTTTCAAGCATGTACACATGCATCTTGAGACTGCATTAGCTACCTATAATAAAATCACTTAAATATTACACTGAGTAATATCGAACATGTTCATATGTTTTTTTATATTCTTCCATCATTGGCAATTGTTCATATCTTTCGAATGAAGATTTATCGAGTTTACACGTGTTTCTAGCTAAATGTATACAAAAAAAAATAATTGACATATAATAATAGCCGCAACTACGCACAACTTCCCTGTCACCATGAATACTTCTTTGCGGCGTGAACAAAAAATCCGCTTAAATTATGAATGCAATTTGGCAAATACAGTGATTTTTTTCACTTCAACAAAACGTGTTGACACCTCTAATTACCGACAACAACAAAAGAGAACATACACGACGTGCAGACAAGTTGCCGTTTACAAAATTCAAACCTAAACTTGACAATGAAATGTGTCAATGGAATGGAGTAATGTTTGTTGTTCGTGATGCTATTCATGGTTTGGGGTATTATGTCAAAGTTATTTGTATTTATCTATTTTAACAAAAAATAAGATATATTAATCACTTTATTATTATTTTTGTTGCTGTTGTGGGTAACTATGCCAAGAAGTTTCGGGGTGGTCCTACAATATTTTGTAACGATGGAATATCTTGTAAAAGATATACCGAAGGTCTTGTGGATATGTGGGAATTCTTTAATTGCCAATGGATCTGTTAAATCTCTTTAATTTAAAGAAGAATGGTATTTTGAAGTATTATCCGCAGTTTCAAACCGATGTGCCAATAATCAAAGCATTCGATAGAGTTTCGAAAAAAATATTTTATATTAAAATTGCAAAACATAGATTTTCATTCAAACTTTCATGGAAAGACCTTGTTCTGAAATGTTCTCTTCTACTTGATCTCTCCATCTAATTCGTGGCCTTCCCCTTCTGTGTGAACCATCAGTACGCTCGCTTTTATATGCCTTTTGTGCTGGGGCATCCATTCTTACAACATGACATAGCCAACGTAGTCGCTCGTCTGACTATGTCGATGTCCAAGAATAGCTGGTACAGTTCATGGTTCATTCGACGGCGATATTCTCCTTCGTAGTCGCACGTCTGACTATGTCGGTGTGCCAGAATAGATGATACGACGGCGGTATTCTTCCGGAGAATTTTTCTCTCAAACACTCCAAGAGCTGCCTCATCTGTACCATCCATACAACCGCACAGGTAGTATCAGCGTCTTGTAGAGTGTGAGTTTAGTCTGGTGAGAGGGTGCCTGGTTTTTGAATTGCTTACTCAGACCATCTTAGCCAACACTATTCTTCTCCGGATTTCGAAGCTGATTTTATTAGTTTTGCTTATGGCGGTACCGAGGTATATAAAATCATTCGCTACTTGGAAGCTGTAGTTTTCAAGTTTCACAGTTGGTTCGAGTCTACTGAACGTCCTGACTCCTTCTCATTTTGTTCAAAGGTGGGTGTTACCGCTCGCAATGTTCGACCCATTATACCGATGTCATCGTCGTAGGCGTGTAACATGTGTTGCTTGGTGTACAGAATGCCATTTTTGTTCACCTTTGCTACTCGTATGATCACATGACAAACTGTCACCTTGTCTGAATCCTCGTTTTGTATTAAGATCCTTTCCGAATTTAACTGCTAACCTAGTGCCACTTATCCGTATTATTTTTGCTGGAATGACGAACGCACACATGGCTTTAATCACCTTTGAACGGATAGAGCTGTCGAATGCGGCTTTATATTGACGAATGGGTGGAATGTGTCGATGTGTTTTTCGTAGGTCTTTGGTGCAGAGTGAAAATCTGGTCAATGGTGGATTTGCCAGGTCTAAAGCCGCATTGGTATGGTCCAATAATGTCATTGACCATTGGATTCAGTCGTTCATACAGCACACTGGATAACACTTTATATGCGAAAAAGGGAGATTTATTCCTCTATAGTTGGCACATATCATCTTGCCTGCTTTCTTGTACTCGGGACACAGGATGCTGAGGTTCCAATAATTGGGAATGCATTCCTCTAGCCAAATTATACCAATCACTTGGTTCTTTAGGCCTACTTGCATTTTTAAAAATAATATCCTATATTTGCTTATAAATTATAGTCAAAACTGTATGACATCGTGTCCAATGGGAATATTGTAGGGATTTTGTCTTCAGATTTGTTTAATTTAGTAGTACTTGGACCTGAAAAAGCTTTTAAATATTATATTTCCATTCTCGAAGTTGAGAACTTTCTTCGAAAGAAAGTTGCGACATATGTCGTGTGCGGTGGGAAGTGAGCATTAATGTCTTCGAACCTCTTTTCTATTGCTTCGAATATTCTCCGTCATCCAGGGTTTTTCGAATCCAGATTTGCTTTCTCGAAGTCGACAACTTTCTTCGAACGACTTTACAATTATTTTCAATAAATTGCTGACATTCATGTTGTCAGTCTTTAGGCTGTCATAGTTGGGCTGCCCCAAACCTATCATTTATCAGTCTCCCATATTTTACCCTGTTAATCTTAAACTTGTTTCGGAAGAATATTGTTTTTAGCGGTGGCTGTGAAATTTTAAACCTCTCACCAGTCGCTGTAGTTCCGCCGTTGGTGGTGGTATTGTCGAGCCGTACGCAGAGCAGACTATGTATGCATAAAATAATTTGTAATTAATGTGTCGAGAGATCTTGTTTTATACAGTCCAAGGTACCTGTATTAACCCGCTGTGTATATTACATTTAATCATTCTTTCCATCAGAGCCAGTGTTGCCGTCCCACTCCGATGGAGGTTTATCTTGACGACTTTTGTCAATTATCCTCCAGCAAACGGTCCTGTTGGGAGTTTGTTATCTTCTTCCCCTTTTGTTGATAGGCGTTTCTTCCTCGCTACTCTTCTTAGCCTCCTCTTGTCTAATTCTTGTCCTTGCCCTTCATCAGAATTGCCGTTGAAAAACTACTTAGGCGCACCAAAAGTAGAGTTCCATCTTTTTTCTCCTCCCTGTGGAAGACCTCCCATTTCTTCACAAGCAGTGTCCTGTTTTGTAGATCAAAGAATTCGAGCATGCGTTCTGTCCCATTTCTTCACAAGCAGTGTCCTGTTTTGTGGATCAAATACTTCGAGCATGCTTTCTGTCCCATTTCTTCACAAGCAGTATCCTGTTTTGCAGATCAAAGAGTTCGAGCATGCGTTCTTTTAAATCAATTTTGTATGACATATTTCTTTGAATATAGAATGACAGCTTATTTTAATAACTAGCAATATTTTCTAAGGCTGTAAGGATATTAAATTCCATCTCAAAATAACGTTAACCGTTGCCAAAAATCGCCAGACCGTTTTATTGCAACTTGGCAGCCAATCCTCCTCCATCATTATTGCCTTACGGAAATGTAAACTAATAAAATAAAATATTTACAACGTGATACAAAACTAAAAACAAACAATTAAAAAATAATTTTAATATTATTATATTGTTGTTGTTGAATTAATAAAACATCAATTATCGATGTTTCTAATATTTTATTATTGTATTTGTTTTTGCAGTTTGAAAAGGCGTCCCAGTCCGAGCTATGGAGTTTTGCAAGTCTCTCGCTGTTTCTCTTGGTGTTATTTACCTTTCGTGACTACTTGAAAACAGTGTTTCTGTCACTGAAACTTTCCGGACCAGCAGCCGTTCCGCTTATGGGTAATTGTCTGCTATTGAAGGAGAAAAATTGTAAGTAAATACAAAAATTAAAAAAAAAATAATTTTTAATATTATTCTTTTAATTTTCAGTAATGCGTTTACATGTCGCCAAGGCAAAAGAACTTTACGGTTCATTGGTACGCGTTTGGGTGTTGATGTTTCCCTTCTTTATGGTCCTACAACCGGATGATCTACAAATGATATTGTCATCGAAAAAGCACACCAATAAAGTATTTTTCTATCGTTTTATGTATAATTTTTTGGGCAAGGGACTGATAACAAATAGTGGTGATAAATGGCACACCCATCGTCGTCTCATCCAGCCAACTTTTCATTTAAGTATTTTGGAACGTTTTATTGGCACATTTGCTGATGCATCACAGGCTTTATACGAAAAATTGGATCCATTGGTGGGTCAAAATATTAACATTGCAAATTTTGTCAATGATTGTATTATTGATATATTGAATGGTAAGTTTAAATTTAAGTGAAGAAATTTTAATCGATTAATTAATTTTCCTGTTACAGAGGCTGTTTTGGGAGTGCCAATAAAGAAGAAAAATCTCGATATGGAACAATCACCATTTAGAAAGTAAGTATTAGCCTTTCCTTGAGATTCTTCGGCTTTTAGAGATCATTTTAAGGAACTAAATTAAGGTTTTATTAAAGGTTTCTTTGTGAAAATCATGAAAATAAGCCATAAAATCAGTCCTTCTCTTGGAAAAAATACTTGTTGTACGCAAGTTATTGATTGCTTCAGGGGATGGAATGAACTAGATGTGAACGGGATCATTACTAGATGTAAACAGGGAGTATGCTTTGTCAGTAGAGGACTTTAGAGCACTGACCATAGATGTCCAGGTCCAGATTGAATGAGTCAATGAGTAGCGTTAATGACGTACTCCTTGGCAGACGTCGTCGGACTAAACCATTTAAGGTCAAATGGTGGGCCCTCGACCAGGCGAACCAATGCGTAAAAATCTAGTTCAGCGTAAATCCGAATTTCTTGCTGCTCGTAGAACGTACAAGACCAACAGTCTAGTAGTAAAGAAGACAATGGAGATACGGGACAATGGATATGATCCTTGTATACCGTGTGTGTCGGCATGGTGGGTCTAAACGTCAGGTTGATATACAGAGGTTGCGTAGCAGCTCTACGACAACCACCTCGGGGTGGAGGAAGAGCGTAGGGCTTTTGTTCTTTCCCCATTCGCAGACTCCATCATTTCCTCCGCTTGTTGATGAAATGGAGAGCATCCGGTATTGGATAGTATAGAAGTTGTAGATAGGTTCTGTCGTGTAAAAGTAAAAAGTCGCCAGGTATGGATGGTATGACTGGAAGGATGTTTCAAGTCATCTGGTAGGCCATGCCGGAATATATCGAGTATTACTTAACGCGTGCTGGGTTTGCGTAAATCTGAAATCCTTGCAGCTCTTAGAACGTACAAAGACAAACGTCTAGGAGTAAAGAAGACAACTGGAGGAGTTTTCTTCCGGACAATGGTGATGAACCATGGGATACTGTATATCGTGTGTGCCGTCATAGTGTGTCTAAGCGTTAGGTTGACCTACAGGGGTTGTGTAGCAGCTCTACCATAACCACTTCGGGGTGATTGTCATCATTTCCTCCATCCATCATTTCCTCCGCTTGTTAATGAAATGGAGAGCCTCCGGGTTTGGATCGTATAAAAGTTGTAGACAGTTTCTGTCGGGTTAGAAGTAGAAATAACCAGGAATGGATAGTATGACTGGACGGATGGCTCAAGTAATATGATAGCTTATGCCGGAATATAACGAGCTATTTCTGGCAGAGGGATCGTGTAGCAGCTCTACAACAACCAATTCGGGGTGTCTGTTTTTATTTCGTCCATCCATCATGTCCTCTGCTTGTTGATGAATTGGGTGATCTTCCGGGTTTGGATCATATAATAGTTTTGAACAGTTTCTGTCGGGTTAGAAGTAGAAAATAACCAGGTATGGATGGAATGACTGGAAGGATGGTTCAAGTCATCTGGTAGGTCATGTCGGAATATATCGAGCTGCATTTGTCAGGGTTACCGCATTATCGGGAGTTTATCCGAGTTGTTGTATTGCTTAAATCGTCTGATCGAGTAAGGGGTAATCGGCTCTCGTATCGGGGCACAAGACTTCTTCCACTTCTTGAAAAAGTGTTAGAGAGGATTATGGTGGCACGGCTTAGGAAATATTACAGCAAAGGTACTTCTTTGTATCAGTTTGATTTTACTGACGGTAGAGGTACCAGGGTGAAGCACAAGGTTGCTGAACGTGTCAAATTCCAATTATTTCCTTGGCATATTACTGGTTTTTAAAAGGCGCCTTTCACTTCCTTTTATGGGATAGCCCAGGTAGGAAGTATTGTGTAGTGGGAGCAGTGTTTTGGTCTGGGGGATGTGCAGAGGGTTTACCCACAGGGTTCAATGTATATGATCCTTTGTTTAGGGAGCTAGCTTAGGGCATATGTGGACTACTTGTTCATCACAATTGAAGGGGATATTCGTCTTGAAATGGAAAGTCGTGGTGAGCAAGTTATGCAGATAATGCAGTCCTGGAGTAACCGAGTTGGAGTGGAGGTGGCAAACCAACAAGACGATCCTGATGCTGCTGAAAGATTGGTTAGCACACAGCCATCCTCCCTTTATTCGAGCTGGTGAACGCGGCGGAAGGTATTCGCGTACTATTAAGTACCTCGGAATAAAGGTGTCTGAGAGGTTGAATTTCCTTGCTCACTTCGATCGGTTGAAGGAAAAGAACGGAATCCCGAAACGAATACGTATATGCAGAGCATATATGGAGTCTGTTAAACACGAAACGAACTACCAAACAAATACCATATGTCTTTGCAGAACTTTTTCTCATTGTCAAAGAATTTCCTCCCTTTTGTACCCATCAGTATTTTTATCTTATAAATAAATCATTCCACTGAACTTTACCATTTTAATACTAAGCCAAATTTTCTCTGGTGTAAACGACTATAAATAATAATTAAATCATAACAGATCTGGACATTTAACTTCGTTTAGCGATACTACAAATCTTGCTTGTAAAGACTAATTTTCAATTTCCTTCTTTTCAGAGGTAAAATTCAAATACCCCAACGTTTTCTCAAACCCTGGTTACTGTTCGATGGCATCTATCAAATGTCGAAATTGGCCTCAGATGAGTTGAAACAAAAACGACGTCTTGATGAATTTACGCGAAAAATGATACAAATACGACGTGAAATGAAACAGAAAGATGAAATTACGATGAAAAAATGTCTACTCGATTACATGATAGAAATATCCGATAGCAATCCAAACGACTTCAATGAAGATGATATTGTCGATGAGGCGTGTACATTTATGTTGGCCGGACAGGATTCTGTGGGTGCTGCGGTGGCTTTCACCATATTTCTCCTCGCACAAAATCCCGATTGTCAAGAAAGATGTATGGATGAAATTGAGAGAATATTTGGAAGTGATGATCGTGCTCCCAATATGCAGGATTTACGTGAAATGCGTTATTTGGAAATGTGTATTAAGGAATCGTTACGCCTCTATCCCAGTGTACCATTGATAGCACGTAAATTGGGCGAAGAAGTGCGATTGTCGAAATTTACTCTACCAGCTGGTAGCAACATTTTCATTTGCCCCTTTGCAACACATCGTCTACCGGACATCTATCCCGATCCGGAGAAATTCGATCCCGAACGTTTTTGTCCAGAAAATTCGGAAAAACGTAATCCGTATGCATTTTTGGCTTTCAGTGCCGGTCCACGCTATTGTATTGGTAATCGATTTGCCATTATGGAAATTAAGACGGTTATCTCAAGGTTGCTACGCAGTTATCATATCCTACCGGTGGCTGGTAAAACAAATGTTAATCCAGTGTTTCGTATAACATTGAGGGCGTCCGGTGGTCTTTGGATCCATCTGAAATCACGTGAAAATAATAAACTTATTGAGCTAAGTAGTTAAGCAAGGGAGGCTAGTTGTTAGTATGTAGTTAATATAGACAGATCGTACAATAAGAGGGAAGTGACGTTATCATGGTTTCCTATATACATATATTTCCTATTTTTTTAAGAAGAACGTATTTCCTATGTGATTAAAAATTTTCATTGAATATGTTATGTGAAAAAAACATACTTTTGCCCTTTATTACAGGATTGATTGCGAAAATCTCAACTAAAGGGGAAAACACATAAGAGGATTCAGGCCTGGCCTCTTAAGTTGGCTTTGTATGAAATGTCAATTTGTAAAGGAATATCAGAGTCAAACTTGATTTTGGACGCCGTTCTCCTTTATTCTTTTACAATAAAAGAATCCAACATGCCAATCCTGAAGTCCTCTTATTTTCTAAAACATATTTTATTAAAACTTATTTTTGAAATGACATTAATAAAATATTTATGGGAAATAAAAATTATTATTAGTTTATTTATAAGTTATTTTTAATGTTTTATAATTAATTGTTTAAGACTAGCTCTAAAAATATAACAACATACATATCTAGATAAAAATTAAATTCTTTTTTTAATTCTGAAATCACAATGTTTAATAGTTTATTTAAAATTTTAAATATATTTTATTTATTTAAAATATTTTATTGAAAGAGCAATTGAAATATGATTTATTTGATATATATATGCAATGGAATTGACAATTTAAACCCACTGGTTTACGGAAATCCAGAACAATGTTAATGTACTACTCCATCAAAACAAAAACCTTTGTTTTTGTCTCGACCATCTGTCAAAATTTTCTATTATAATATTTCACATGCACATCGAATTCAAGTTAATCGAGACATCAGCTGCGCTAAATGGACTAACTATTAGTTGTGTCATGCATGGTACAATGAATAGAACTCCTTGTACATTAGAACTTTTTAACGGGTTAACCTACTTTATGAGGATTTATTTGACGTATATGCAAAGGAATTGACAATTGAAACCCACTGGGTTAACGAAATTCGGTTAAATGTAAACGTACTATAGGTAGTCCATTTAGCGCAGCTGATGTCTTGATTAACTGTCAAAGTGCATAATTTCAACTTGAATTCGATGTGCAGTGTTGCCAACCATTTGAAATATTATATGGAAACATTTGACAGATAATCGAGACAAAAACAAAGATTTTTGTTTTGATACATCACCTTATTATTGCATCATGGTATATTCCCTACTCGGCTTTGGGAAGAAATCATAACCTTTCATTAATTTTTCGAGTTTTTAGTTATGTGTTGAAAAATATCAATTCAATTTGTTGTGTATGCTTTTATTATATTGTCAGAAAAACTCACTATCTACAGAGTTGCTTTTTTTTTTGTTATTCACCTCAAGTTATCCTACCATGTATGTAGGATAACTTGATAACTTATGATATGCGTATACTTACACATATCATAATTTCTGTGACAATTTTTCAATTAAAAATTTTCATAATGTTTAAATAGAAGTTGGACTCCATTAGGTGAAAAATTCATAAAATCATGTATATTTTTAAATTATATTAATATTTATATAAATGCAAACAAATTTTCCATTTACAAAATATCGCCATGACGATTTCAAATGTCAATTCCATAGCGTATACGTTACCTTAAAGCGAATTTACATATAACATCTAATCATGATTAAAGACTGAATCAGGGTTATTTTCTTCATCAGGCTGAATTTACCATGATTTATCATACAAATTTAAATCATCGTACGGCAGGATTTATTCTAAATCATGAACTAATGAGATGCAACAGTGTATTATCAAATTGCAAACAAATATTTTTGGCGCAAATTAATAATTTTGTATGTATACATGCTGGTCTTTCTGTAGAAGAGCCGTGGGCTCTAAATGGGGTTTCAACCCAAAGATGGTACACTGGATCTACAAGAGCGTTATTAGGCCAATTCTAACTTACGCGTCTGTAGTCTGGTGGACAGCAATAGACAAAAAATTTAATGTAATAACACTACAGAAAGTCCAAAGAACTTGTTGCCTAGGCATATGCGGGGTAATGCGGACAACTCCAACTAGGGCACTGGAAACTATATTGTATATACACCCAGTTGAAAGATATGAACGAGTGGATCGACAACGGACACTACACACCGCACGAAAATATACTACAGGCTACGATCGGACACTCAATTAACCACTTTGTGCCAGATCGAATACCTGAAACAAGAGTAATCACATTGTGTGAAATTCTGATACCGGACAGAGGTTCATGGAACAGCGGAACACTAGCACATATGCCTCCGGGAAACTTTTGTTACACGGATGGCTCCGGCCTAGCGGGAAAGACGGGACTGGGACTTTTTATTGAAGAACCGGTGACTGAAATCTCACTTCGCCTGCCAGATCACAACACGATCCTACAGGCGGAGGTTCAAGCTATAACGGAGTGTCTAAGATGGCTAAGCTCTAACTCTGGGCATAATAGCATAAATATCATGACAGATAGTAAACATGCTATTAATGCAATAACATCCAAAACAGTTGCATCAAAACTGTACTGGAACAATAAACAACTTCTCACGACACGGTCTTGTACGTATAATATGGATACCGGGTCACTCAGGAGTCATACGTGCTACTGACCTAACCAACATAGATGTGAACAGTGCAAAACCTTTTAGCGCTTCACGTCTAGAAATGAGGTCATGGGCGAAACACTCTGGAATAACGAGAGGATTGGAAAAAAACACAAAAATCTTATGGGGAGACCCAAATGAGGATAAGACTAAGCAAATACTTACGCTAAACAAGAAAGAACTAAGCAGACTGATAGGCATTCTCACAGGACATCTTAACCTGCAGTCACATTTACACAAGATTGGGTGTTCGGGAAGCAGCAGGTGCAGAACGTGTGGGGAAGACAACGAAACGTTGAAACATTTCCTATGCCACTGCGCGGCTTTTGCATGCATCCGAACCCAATTCTTGAAAAACGACACTATTCCTGAACTTAATGACCCAAGGGGGTCTGAATGGAAAATACTAAAGGACTTCTGTAAAAACACAGAATTCCTAGAAGAATAGAGAGACCATACAAAAAATCTAAGAATAATGCCAATCTAAATACCTTTCCTTCCTAGAGCGCACAACAGGCGTCCTATGGCTTAAGTGTATGTCCCATAATGGACATGAGGTGGTCTCAACCACGCCTCTTTTCAAACTAACTAACAAACATCAGCTAATCGGCATTAGGATCATGATTAAGAATCTGTCCAATGGATTATATTTGACGTGGATGTCGTAAATCTAAATGTACTCTGAGGCAACCATTTTGAAAATTCGTGGAAAAGCAGTGTTGTATTTGAAATTATCACGATTTAGAATTGGATTTAGAGCAAATCGAGATAATGGCGCGACTATACCTTCTAAATCGACTTAATTTTAATTTTCAGCTGCTGCCATGTTTTTGTTAGGCAACTTTTTGGAATTTTAAAGTATTTTGAAGTAATGCATGTTTTGGGTGAAAAGCAGGGTTGTATTTGGAATGTCAAATTCAATTTTAATACTATTTTAAACATCTTATTAATTGAGCTAATAAAATTTTAACCTTATAGTACTTTTACATTTAACCGGATTTCGTTAACCCAGTGGGATTCAATTGTCATTTCCCTTGCATATACAGTGGCTCCATCGAATAATCGGACAAGTGGTTGTCAGATATAATAACGCTATACATTTCAAAAAAATTGTCTAAATGTGTAATTTTTTCGCTTTTATTTACACATTACTTACTTATATTTCTGAACAATACAAAAAACAACAACTTTCCTAGTGATAACAGTAAATTTCGTCAGAAAAACAAAATTAACTCAATTTATTGTGTTCAACGCAAAATCGGACAAAGCAAAGTATCAATGTTTAAAGTCCCGTTATTATGCAAATATTAACTTCAAATCGGTATTTTGTTTGTCATATTCATTCGTAAATTGCATTTAGACCAAGAAAGTGGTAATACTAAATAAAAATAAATGTAAATGGCTCCAAAAGGGAAACAATCCAGTGTGGAAATCAGGCAATTAATAGATAAATTGAGTTATGAAGATAAAACAGTAAGAGAAATTGCCGAATTGGTAGGAATGAGTAAATCTACTGTCCACGACATTATAAAGAGGTTCCGTGATGAGTTCCGATTGACCAATAAAAGCAGAGAAGGTCAAGGGAAGATATTAAATGAGCGAGAAGAGCGTTCGATATTAAAAGAAATAAAACAATATTCATTTTAAACCGCAAAAGAACTTAAAATAAATTTAAAAACTCGCACTGGAAAAGATGTGTGCCTAAATACTATTCGCTATACATTGCATAAATATAATTATTATGGGAGAGTTGCAAGAAAAAAGCCATTTATTAGCCTTAAAAATAAAAACTGTAGTATAAAATATGCCAAGGAGTTTTTACTAAAACCAGACGATTATTGGACGCAGGTAATTTGATGATAGATCATCTTAAAATAAATTTCTATTGATAGTTTTCATTATATTAAGGTTCTGTTTACTGACGAAAGCAAATTTAATTTGCACGGATCAGATGGGAAGATGTATGTGTGGCGTAAGCCAAATGCTGACTATAATCATGAGAATACAAAAGCCACTGTTAAGCACGGAGGAGGTTCCGTTATGGTTTAGGGCTGCATGTCGAGTGCGGGAGTAGGTAATTTGCATTTTATTGATGGTAAAATGGACAAATTTGTCTACCTCAACATTTTAAAACAAAATGTAAAGCAAAGTGCAGACAAATTGGGTATCGCGAACAACTTTGCCTTTTATCAAGACAACGATACCAAGCACACATCAGGTGTAGCAAAGCTTTGGTTGATCCATAACTGCCCCAAACTTATACAAACACCTGCACAGAGCCCAGACCTTAACGTAATTGAGCATCTTTGGGAAGAATTAGCTAGGAGAGTGTATGAAAAAAAATTTAACTCCTTAGTACAGCTTAAGGAGGCTTTACTGGAATCGTGGAACTCCATAGAGCCGGAGGTATGTCAGAATTTGGTCAAATCAATACCGAAGCGTTTACAGGCCGTTCTGGACAACAAAGAATATGCAACTAAATATTAGTTTCTCGATTTTTTGAATTTTTTACCATTGATACTTTGCTTTGTCCGATTTTGCGTTGAACACAATAAATTGTATTAATTTTGTTTTTCTGGCGAAATTTACTGTTATCACTAGGAAAGTTGTTGTTTTTTGTATTGTTCAGAAATATAAGTAAGTAATGTGTAAATAAAAGCGAAAAAACTACACATTTAGACAATTTTTTTTGAAATGTAAAGCGTTATTATATCTGACAACCACTTGTCCGATTATTCGATGGAGCCACTGTATGTCAAATAAATCCTCATAAAGTAGGTGAACCCGGTAAATAGTTTTAATATACAAGGAGTTTTATTTTACATTTTTTTGTTGCAGAATATCTCTGATATATAATAATTCTTTATCGTCTCTCCTTTATTGACCAATAGTTATTTCCCTCAGAACTTTTTATTAAATCATCTGTTTTTATTTTATTAATAGTTAATATTTTTCGTATTTTTATAATTTTTTTTTTACAAAATTGTGGGTCAAATATGTTGTCCCGCATTTAACTTCCATATTTATTTAAATAACCGAAATTTTACTTTCATTGGTATTCAACATATAATTCTTAGATATTATAAATACAAATCATTATTTGAGAACTTTTTTATGAAACATACAAAGTCTTTTTTCTTTACAATTCTCACTTGTATGTCAAAAAACTATTAATAATTTGCTTCCGACATTAATAAACCTACGCATATAACATGATTATAGGCACGTTTTTGTATTTAAAAAAAAATGTGTTTATTCTACTAATAATCTTAAATAGTTTTTGACTGGATACGGTTCTATGAATTTCTAAACACATCACAACTTCGTCTTGTTAAAGCATTCGTTTCGTCTTTTTCATTTTGTTGCGTGGGGGTCCAATTGAGTGTTTTACCGGCGGCGCTTTTAGCCTAAAAAATAAAAAAAAATATATATGAATGAAAACATCTTTATTTTTTTTATTATAACTTACCTTTCATCCCTGCCTTTATAGTGCTGCGGCGCAAAAAAACAATTTTTAAACCTGATGCACTTGTGCATCAGACTGAAAGAGAATGAAGAAGAAGACATGTTACCATATTGGAAAACACATGAGATTACCATATGTACGAGTAGGAGGTTACCATATCGGACGGGGTATGTTCAGTGGGTGACGGGTAACAAAAATATCAACCTTGCGACTGCAACATTTAGTAAGGTATACTAGTCTATGTGTATGTAAATGGAATGGAGTTTATTTTGTTCAAGTATTTGTAACAAAATGTCTTGGAAAATCAAGAAAAATGGTGGAAAATAGATGCGAGTATAAAAGGAAAAATGCGGTAAAGCGCAATTTCAGTTTAAGAGCCGCCAACATACCTTACAACAGGAATAACTCAAAGAATTATTTTTTTTGCAAAATATAAGTTTCAAAAAAATTAACTGCCTCGCAGATAATATAGTAAAACTAAATTCTTTTACATTGTGTGGTTGTGCAGAAAAAAAAAACGTAAAGTAAGTTCAAAAAAGAATTTGCTTTGTGGCAGATGACAAAGGTATAACACCGTTTTTTTTTGTCCAGAATTCCCAAAAACCATTTCACTGGCCCCCGATATACTGCAGGAGAGGCCAGTGATTCCTTTTGGCCGTACAGGCTACTGACTCCTGCAATCGTTAAAAGAAATTTGAAGACGGCAATTGCGTTGGGTCTCTTGCTTTGTTCTGCTGCAACAACCAGGAGTGAATAGCGAGGGTAACTACTAACTAAGCCCAAGATAACCTAATAACCCAAGGTTACCTAATATAAGTGGGTATCTATTTCGATCGAAGAAGAATATAATAAGATTGGCGGTCACTGAACCGAACCTCCAGCAGACAATCTGTCAGAGAAGAATTTCAAAAAAAAAACAAAAAAAAAAAATCCTGTGTGTGTTAATGTGTTGTCTATGTGTTTGTCTCAGCTTGTAAGAAAAAAAAAGTGATATTGTAAGGATTTTTAACGCCAGGTTAATCTTCTGAGAAGCGATTTATATTCCTGGAAACCGATAGCAAGATTCTCATTTTTGTAATATATCGAGGCAATATAGCCCGAAAAGAACAGCCTGTCTAAGCGAGCTCCCTTAGGTTAGGAACTTAATAGTCAATCAATCAACCTGCTGAAGAAGTGAGCAACTCAGAATCTCTCTAAAATTTTCTAGGAGTATCTTAAAGACAACCTTAAAATTATATTATTATTACTGGTGTTAGGAATTCAATTGCCAAGAAAAAGCAAAGAATAATAATCAACATTAGTATTAAGGCAAACTATTCAATAAATGTCCAATATGTTTTAGTGTTATAATTGAAAACTAAATATGTGTTAATTTGTTTGTAAAGGGGATATTCTTTAAAAAGGTGATGAGGTGAGTGTGTGTGTGATGTGGGGTTTCCAACAAAATGAATAGAGGACATTTTGGAAACCATGGAAGGGAGGGCAAATGCGGGAGTAGCAACACCAATACTCCCCTATCAAAGCTGGTTTGTGTTTGTAATTATTTGTGTGTGTGCCTTTATTTAGGACAAAAGATATTCATGTTCATCCTGTTGGGCTAGAATGGATGGTTGAGAACCTGACCCTGTGACCGCCAGCGAGCCGGATGGTCCAATCTAGCGCCGCCTTATCAGGACACGTAACAGATGGCGCCCAAACCAAAATTAGGTTTCTTAGAACCACAAATTTTATTATTGTGCAATAACACCGAAGTGCAATAACAATAGACCATAGGGAAAAATATAGTAATAAGTATTATAGCGATATCCTTTGACCTGGCTGGTATTGAGCCATGTTTCCTTTTGGAAACATGTAATGTGCAATATTAGTTTTAAGGTAGAATAGGATATCTAGTATAATACTTCCAGATAAAAGTCGGTCAGTGCAATAACTTGTTCGTCTAGTGTGTAACAATGTATGTATTGTGAATGACCTGTATTTTGTGTTTTATGTAATATTTCGTGTAACTGCAATAGTTGAATTTCGACCAAGGGAAAAGTGCAATAGTCATCTGAATAGTATGACAGATGTTAGTTGTACATCCTATTTACGAGATCTTTTTTTTTCAAAATGAAAAACTGCCGTAGAGACCAAGTCGAAAAAAATGTGAAAACTCAATCTTGTTTTAGTGTTCGTCTTAACCAGCTTGGATAGCCGAAAGGGCATTTTTTTAAAAATACTGCATAAATTTAAAACAAAATAATTAAACACACACCTCACATACCCATCTTAAGGAAAACCCCTATCTGTTTTGTATTGTGTATTGTGAATCTATAACTTGTTTATTTATATGTTTTGATAGTTTTTTTTTATATTTACATATATTGTTTTATGACCTTGATTTTTTTATTACCTTGATTTTTTTATTACCTTGATTTTTTTCTATTATCTTTTTAATTTTTATAAATTTTGATTTTTAAAGAAATATTAAGTTGAGCGATACATTTTTTCTTTCAAATGTTGGTAGAATCTTAGGCATTTGCCAATGAATGAGGAAAACGTATTACATACAGAACGTAGAAGCAAGAGAAATCGCACTGCGTCTTTTGATGTGAGTAGAATTTCTGTGCAAACATTGCCAAAATATAGGAAGAAAGATAAAAGTGGCAATATGGTGAATCCGTCTTCCGGCATAGATCCATCAATAATTGACATGTCTCAGACTATAAATACCAATTCTAATCCCACTCCTAACTCGTACATGGTATCTAATGGTAATGTAGCTAGCTCTTCGCATAATCCTTCACCGATGAATAACGAGGTGAATAATGTTCTGAGGGAAATGGTAGATGCAGGAGTAAATAATGCCCAAATAAATTTGAGGCCTCTAATACAAGAGTGTATAGGAGAGGAGATGAAAAAGGTGTATGATGCGATAGGAAAATTGGGAGATGTAGTGAAAAATATGAGTATTGGTAGAAACGACACAAATCATCAACAGAGCAACGTGCCATTTTCCTTTCCAATTCCCCCACCAACAGTCGATAACAATAGACGTCCAGAGATTTCATCAAATAATATGATGTTTGCCCCTCCTGGTCACAATCTGGATAGACCGAGCAAAATGGAGAAATTTAAACTGAAGTTTGATGGTAATCAGTCTGGTATGTCGGTTGAAGATTTTGTATTTAGATTGGAATACTTAAAAAACCAATATAGAGTTTCGTGGGAGGAAATCTTCGCCGAATTCCAGTCTCTTCTATCTGGAGGCGCATATGAGTGGTACTGGCTCCAAATAAAGACAGGTATAGTTAAAGATTGGCCGTCTTTAAAAGACGCGCTTTACCGGAGGTATAGCACTACTAGATCAAACTTTGAGGTGATGAGCGAAATAGTAGATAGGAAGCTTAAACCCGGAGAAGACATAGATAACTATTTCCAATCTATTAATACATTGAGGTCCAGACTAGTTCAACCCATATCTGAAGGCGAGTTAATTCAGATTATTAAAAGAAATTTAAAGGGGGAAATGTTTAGGATGATATACCCAATGAATATCTGTTCCATGGAACAGTTAAGAATGGAGTGCATTTTAGCAGAAAAGACGTGCTCAAAGCGTGATGTTAGGTATATGCCTCCTCCTCCTCCTCACCCTCAAGCCCGTCAAATAAGAGTCAACGAAATCAATCATGATAGATATGAGTATGACGATTATGCATTTTATGAAGAGGATGACGTTCAAGTAGTGGCCGAAGTTCAAACCGAACCAGTTTGCTGGAACTGTCGCAAATCTGGCCATAGGTTTATGGATTGTCTGTCCACACAGCGATCACTCTTTTGCTACCGATGCGGTCAGCCCAATACCGTAGCACCTAGGTGTCCGAAGTGTAAGTCGGAAAACGGCCAGAAGAACATGATGTCGGCGGGAAGATCATGTTCGGTAGACAAACCCGCAACGCCACACCAGCAACAACAAAAATAGAAAATACGTCTTACGCTTCCACTAGACACTACATCCCTGTTGAAATTAGAAAATCTAACTATGAAATAGTCAGAAAGAGAATATTTGGAGAGGAAGAAAATACAGGTATAAATGCAGCAGATGAAACATATACTGCAACAAAAGAAAAGCCAATACCTCCAGTAAAACAAAATCCAAAAAAATTTGAAAGGATATTGAAACTTAGGCAAAGAAAAGAGGAAAATAAAAGACTGAGAAACATGGTAACAGAGTCAGTAAGAAAATTTAATGAAACCTCTGATCCAAGGCCATACGCCACAATAAAAATTGGACAGAAACCAATTAGAGGTTTACTAGATTCTGGAGCCACGGTTTCTATATTAGGAAAAGGATGTCGGGAATTAATCGAAGAATTGGAACTGGGTCCAGAATCATACTATACTAACATAAGAACAGCTTCGGGTCAACTACATCGCATATTAGGGAAAATAAGAGTGAAAGTTGAATATAAAGAATTAAATAAAGAAATTTGTTTCTACTTATGCCCTGACCTAGAACAACCCTTATACCTAGGAATAGACTTCTGGAAAGCGTTTAAACTAGCCCCGGATGTTATAGAAGTCCATGAAATTGACATTGAAAAGATTCAAGCGAAGTTTGCCGACGAAACTGAATATAAAAAAACAATGCATTCTCTTACATCAGAACAAAAAGAAGAATTGCAAAAAGTTATTGAGAAATTTCCATCCTTCGAAAAACATGGGTTAGGTCATACGACATTGGAAAAACATAGTATACAGCTGGTAGAAGGAACTCAGCCGATCAAAGATAAGCATTATCCCATATCACCAGCCATGCAGGAAATAGTTTATGAAGAGTTGGACAAGATGCTTGAGTTGAATGTTATCGAGGAAAGTAACAGCCCCTGGAATAATAGAACAACAATAGTACGCAAACCAGGGAAGAATCGCTTTTGCTTGGATGCGCGCAAATTAAATGCCGTCACGGTAAAAGACGCCTATCCATTGCAGAACATCGATGGGATTCTTAGTAGAATAGACCAAACCGTATTCATCAGCAGTGTAGATTTAAAGCATGCCTTTTGGCAAATAGAGCTGGATGAGGAATCGAGACCATACACGGCCTTCACTGTGCCGGGGCGTCCGCTTTATCAATTTAGAATGATGCCATTCGGCTTATGTAATGCCGCACAGCGCTTATGCCGCCTAATGGATAAAGTAATACCGGCTAGGCTAAAGGCCAATGTATTCATATATTTAGATGATCTACTCGTTATCTCCGAAGACTTTAATGGACATTTGAAACTATTAGAACAGGTAGCAGATTGTTTGAAGCAAGCGAACCTAACAATAGGTCTCAAAAAAAGCATGTTCTGTTTTAAAGAATTGAAATACTTAGGTTTCATTGTTGGAGGCGGGGTTTTAAAAACTGATCCGGAAAAAGTTCAAGCTATCCGAAATTTAAGGGTGCCGAGAAGTCCTCGAGAAGTTAGAAGCTTCTTAGGTACGGCGGGCTGGTACCGCCGTTTTATTAAAAATTTCGCAAGTATTTCTGCTCCATTAACGGATACCCTAAAGAAAAGCCCTAAATTCACCATGAATTCTAAAGCCATAGAAGCCTTTGAGAACCTAAAAACAGCATTGACCACAGCACCAGTTCTTAAACATCCAGATTTTTCGAAGCAATTTTACATTCAATGTGACGCCTCCGAGCATGGCATAGGAGCCGTTTTGTTCCAAAAGGGAGATAATGAGGAAGAGTTCCCCATAGCCTTTTACTCCCAAAAGCTAAACAGCGGTCAAAAGAATTACAGTGTAACTGAAAAAGAGTGTTTAGCGGCCGTTATGGCTGTAAAAAAATTTAGACCATATGTGGAGCTGATGAAATTTACAGTCATAACGGACCATGCTAGCTTGAAATGGCTAATGGGGGTAAAAGACTTGAGTGGAAGACTTGCCCGATGGTCGCTCACGCTGCAGGGGTACAACTTTAACATTGTACATCGAAAAGGCAAGGACAATGTAGTCGCGGATATGTTATCCCGCTTAGAAGTAGTCGAGGGATGTGAGATACTGGATAACTTATTCGATTTTGAGACCACAGAATTCGAAAGTCCAGACTATAAAAGTTTAATTCAGCATATAGAAGAAAACAAATATAAATTGCCCGATTTAAAAATTGAAAATGCATTAATTTTTAAACGCACCAGGCATGAGACTGATTTGGAATTGGATGAAATGCCGTGGAAACTATGGATTCCTGAATCCTTAACCCATCTATTGATAGAAAAGGCCCATAACGAGCCAACATCAGGTCACGGGGGTATTTCTAAAACGCTTCATCGCCTTCACAAATTTTATTACTGGCCAAAAATGACCTCTCAAGTGAGGCAATATATAGCCAATTGCCAAATATGTAAAGAGACAAAACCAATTAATCAAAATACACAACCCATGATTGGATGCGAGGTCGTGACGGAAAGACCCTTCCAAAAATTGTACATGGACTTTTTAGGTAAATATCCGCGCTCGAAATCTGGCAACAGCTATATATTTATAGTTGTTGACCATTTTTCTAAATTTGTTTTTCTAAAAGCCATGAAGGAGGCAACCACTGCGAACGTAGTTCAATTTTTGATAGAGGAAGTTTTCAGGAAATTTGGTGTACCAGAAACTGTCCACACGGATAATGGGGCCCAATTTACCTCCAAAAGTTTTAAAAATATGATTGAACTGTTTAAAATTAATCATATTCAAACAGCACCCTACTCGCCACAGTCGAATGCCTCGGAGAGGGTAAACCAATCCGTGCTAGCAGCGATACGAGCCTATTTAGGCGAAGATCATAGAGAATGGGATACATATTTAACCGAAATTGAATGCGCATTACGGTCTTCTGTCCATGCCGCTACGAAGGTTACTCCGTTCTTCGCCCTTTTTGGTTACGAAATGTACACAAACGGTAGTGACTACAAACTAGCCAGGAAACTAAAATCCTTATGCGACCATGCCATAACCGACCTAACTCGAAAGGAAAAATTAGAAATTATAAGAGAAAAGATAGCTCAAAATCTACACGAAGCCTATGAGAGGAGTGCAAAACGCTACAACCAACGAGCTAGGTTAATGAAATTTATTCCAGGACAAGAAGTCTTCCGAAGAAACCATGTTCTAAGTGACTTTGGGAAAAACATCAACGCCAAATTCTGCAGAAAGTTTTTGAAATGTAGGGTAGTAAAACCAATAGGGAATAACATGGTTGAAATAGAAGACCTTCAAGGAAAACCATTAGGAACTTGTCATGCTAAGGATCTCAAAACTTAACACCGTTGGGAATAATAGTAGGATGACAAAGATGGTACAAGTTAAATAGTTAGGAATTCCAACAAGGCTACGGCTTTTACAGCGATGTAGCTGAACCAATTCCACATATATGGCTTCCCCATTAATGTAGCAGGTCGGAACTATGCCATCGCGTACTGAGGAAGTTAGTCCAAAGTGGCAGGTACAAATGTCAGATTCCAACTAAAAAAATAGTACCAGCTAATGCCAACCAAACCTATTAAAACATCCCACGACGCTAACTATAAACCCAATGAAACACTTCAACATAAAGCTCCTACCGCAATTGATATAATTGCCTATAAATAAGTGTGAGTTTTTTTTATTAATGATAGCGACTTTCATTAATTAATCTTTTTAAAATTCAGACCCCCAATACTGGACCGGTTGGAAGTCTTTTCACAAAATAAAAAGTCGAGAAAGGGAACAGTGAACATGCTAAATTTATTAGCTTCAATCATGGATAGTCCTTATAACCCCATCAATAGATACCTACACCCACAAATCTAGAAAATAAAGCCACAAATCTAGGAAATAAATCGAGAAATAAATACCCCCGAAATTTACAAATGATATCCGTCCGTTCAAAAAAAAAAAACACACCTTGAAATTGGTGTCACTGAAGTCCGTCCGTCCGCAAAAATAAAAAAATTACATACCCCTACCCAAACACCATCGTCCGTCCGTCCGACCAACAAATAATAGTATATTTCAACAAAAACTTACCCATTCATGCTACACCGGGTTGTAAATGCAAAGGAGGAGGTGACCGAATACCAATGTCCATTATGAAAGAGCTGACGATCAACATGTAGAATTGTACCTGCAAGAAGCCAGTAATATTTGTTAACAATATTGAAAACATGGTAAGGGGATATACTCACGAAACTGGGTTTGTAAACCCTCCACAACATTCGGTCATATAGACCGAATGACCTCTTCCACATATGCTGAACTGCAAAAATAAAACAATGTGTAAATAAATAACATCAAAATATTAATTGCAAAATACTCACCGAAAACTTTATCGGCACGCGTACAGGAAAAACCTACCAAAAGATAAAAACACAAAATGGTTGAATAAAAAAAGACAAGATGTAAACAAACAAGGAAATGAATGAACACAAGAACAACATTCTTCTTCTTCTTATTGGTATTCATTCAAAACAAGTAGTTGCGTTGCCAATCCTATACTATGTGTTAGGGTTCTATAGTAATAAAAATAGAGAAACAGGACTGGCAACACAAGGTCTATGTGTATGTGGAATGAGACTCCACTAACACACAAATAGGTTACCGGTCCCGTTGAGACTCCACGTGATGGAAGCGTAGGAATACTCACTCCGGAAAGATGTTTCATGCCCGGCTTTCGATCCTCAGGGTGTGGGAGTTCCCCACGTGATAAAATTGTACCACGCACATCGTCCATCGTCTTCAAATCGTCAGCCATGTCCGAAGTTTTGTTGCGTGGGGGTCCAATTGATTGTTGTACCGGCGGCGCTTTTAGCCTAAAAATAAAAAAATATATATGAATGAAAACATCTTTATTTTTTTTATTATAACTTACCTTTCATCCCTGCCTTTATAGTGCTGTGGCGCAAAAAAAAAATTTTTTTAACCTGATGCACTTGTGCATCAGACTGAAAGAGAATGAAGAAGAAGACATGTTACCATATTGGAAAACACATGAGATTACCATATGTACGAGTAGGAGGTTACCATATCGGACGGGGTATGTTCAGTGGGTGTCGGGTAACAAAAATATCAACCTTGCGACTGCAACATTTAGTAAGGTATACTAGTCTATGTGTATGTAAATGGAAGGGAGGGCAAATGCGGGAGTAGCAACACCAATACTCCCCTATCAAAGCTGGTTTGTGTTTGTAATTATCTGTGTGTGTGCCTTTATTTAGGACAAAAGATATTCATGTTCATCCTGTTGGGCTAGAATGGATGGTTGAGAACCTGACCCTGTGACCGCCAGCGAGCCGGATGGTCCAATCTAGCGCCGCCTTATCAGGACACGTAACAAGTTGTGGGAACCCAGGCTGTGAGAATCAGTCTGGATATCAGATAAGGAGACCTCAGCAAGGATGACCCAGAGTGCGCCAAACAGAGTGCGTCACCAGTTCTCACAAGGAAATCTTTCGATTTGCTCTTCAAGCAGTTTATTACTTAATGTATCTCTAATCGTACTTACCATAAGGATCAAATTTGTCGATGATTGCCACTTGAAGATCATCATCAGCAGCTACCGCGGTCGGTCTGTCGTATGGTTTTTTCTGTCTTTGACCAGAAAGTTTGAAGTTTGCCTTTCCACAAGAGGTTGATGCCTTCTCTGCACTAGGTTTCTTCTCCGCAGTTTGTGCAGTTTCGCTGCATACGATGTAGATGGGTCAGTCAGACGTGAAGTTATCGTCTTTTTGGGCGAAGGCTGTGGACATTCTGATTAGAGAATGCGCATCACAGATTTATTCTGAGGGACAAATTCGAAGCTCACCCTACGAATACGCGAAGATAAGATACAGAACGTTTATAGTGCTTCGTATCGAATATTTGTCGGGCAGTTCCAACCTTTGAATCTATGTCCGCTGCTGGGTTCTCGATAGATTCCCCATGGTCGGGCATCGCTTCAGTTGCGGTCTGCCTTTGAAGCTTATTGTCGGCATTTGCCGACACAGGACCTTTTGGAGACAGACTTGTATCCCGTTGGTCGACAGGGTGTACACTTCCTTCGTTGATGCTACAGCAATCCACCTGTGTAAATTTGGACGGAATCACCGTAGTGTCCGTAGCTCATCATCAGTCAGGGTAAGATTTAGTAGCAGTTCCTGGATGTGTATCCACAACTTTGCTCTTCCGCTACAAACCTGTCCAGTTGGTCGAATAGTTCCCTACTCTGTTCCTCTAGACTGTCGCGGATGGCAGTAAAGGTCCCATGTATGTCGTCCCTTCCCATAACTACAGTCCTGTCAGTCGTATACTGATTTTTATCAGTTTTGACTAGCCCAATTGGTCTCTCTGGATGATCTTATTGGCCAAGGCCTATATATAAGGTCATCCAGGAACTTCAGAGGCTTATCAGCTGCTACTCAAGTTTGCTGTCAAAATCCATTATTGAGAATTGACTTTCATTGTGAAAACGTAACAAACGGTGAAATTTTTGCCCTTAAGGGATTAGTATGTTAAGTTGGCCCCTTTTATTGTAAAAGAATAAAGGGGAACGGCGTCCGAATTCAAGTTTGAATTTGACATTCCTTTATAAATTGGGATTTCATACAAAACTAACCTAAAAGGCCAGGCCTGTATCCACGTATGTGTTTCCCCCTTTAGACTTGACTTGAAGAAACAGCTGACTTTCGCTTGCTGTGTGACCTTAGGTTAAGTTAGGTTTACGGATGTGCAGTCGCTTATGTGGCTGCAACACTCTGAGACCGTTAGGTCCGTTGTGATCATCTACGAGTAGAAAAGAGATAATGATAGATCTATAGGGGAAAAAATATTGGGGAAATAAAGAGAGATGAGAAGCTTACAGAAAGATATAAGAATATAAAATTGGAATAATGTCGATGGCTATAGACATAAGACAGAAGATATATACGTGTCAAGGTTTCACTTTCCCCACCACTTTAGGTTTCTAATTATGCTGTAGATTAGAGCAGGTTCGGTTGTTGATACTTCCGATGGACTTCGTTGTCGATTTTTAAAACCCTGCATTTTTGATTGGTTTGGTTTTCATCCGTGAATTGTCATTAATTTTGTTTTGTTTACCTAGTTTTCGTTTTGTTGTTGTCTCCGTACAGCTGATGATGACGTTTCAGTTATTTACAGTCAGCGACAGCCGCCTTTCGAATTGGGAATTTTTTTGCCTGTGTGGAAATGTTGTTTTGTTATTAAACAACAAATTTTGTAAAACAAAATATATAATAATTAAATATATATTAGATATATATGTTTGTGATATAACATAAATGACAGCTGCAACATAATTTGACAAGAACAGGAAACAACAACAACAAAAGAAATAACATCATCATTAGACGTACTTCTGTGTAGTGAATTTATATACGGGTCCAACCCATTTCGGAATTATTAATCATGGGTTTTATGTACATTTTAAGTTGGATAGCGTTGATATTTCAAATTGTTTTTGTAACCATATCAATTGGTGAGTGGTAATTGGATCTAGCATGCGATTGGAATATTAATGCAGTTTTTGTTTGTTTAGCTGCCGGCCTCTACTACATTGCCGAACTGGTGGAGGAGTATACAAGTGCGGCGCGAAAAATGATCTTAATGATGATTAGCTTTACCATGTTCGTATATGTCATGTTCATCTTCTGTGATGATCTACCCTGGAGCATGATTATAATGGGATTTGTAACGCAGCTATTGCACCTGGCCATTATGAGCACATTTCCGTTTATTAAATTCCTTTCGCTGCCGTTTATTGGTACGGTGGGGTGCCTGATAGCCAATCATTTGTTGGCTTTTCAATATTTCACCTCGGTGTATTATCCATTTACACAGGTATGCTATTCGATTTGGAATTTAAAATTTAGATTTTTAATAATTTTCTGTTTCTCGTTTCAGATCCTGGCCTACTTCACAATTTGCCTGTGGATGGTCCCATTTGCATTGTTTGTCTCACTGAGTGCAAACGATAATGTCCTACCCACCACTGTCAGTGATAGCCACCTGGCCGGAGATCAAGATGTTGTTAGCAATTACTTTTCACGTGGCAAAAAACAGGGCCTATTGTCGCTGTTTAATTATTTGAAAAATAGTATTATGCCTGGTCGCAATAAAAAGTCGTTTTAAGTTAGGTTAAAATGAAAAAAAGGAATCGAGGATGCTGGTAATATATCAATAATATCTGCGAGTGAGATATTAATAGTTTAGAATTCTTTTTTCTATATATTTTTTTGTATTTAGTTATTTACCCCAAACGAAAAGACTTTGTAAAGTAACAAAGAGAACAAAAAAAAAAAAAAATGTTATGAATTTAATAATTAAAAAAAAAAAATCGTTGGTTCTGCTGAATGGGACCTATACCTTATAGTGGACCAATATTGCTAATTTTTGGTAGGGAGATTTTTTAACCCAAATTACAGCTAACATGGTTGAAAAACTTCTTCAAAATCCCGATAATCGAGATTTCGTTAACCAAAAGTGGATCATTATAGATAATTTTTGGTAGAGAGATTTACTACCTAATGAGAATCCGAAATATCAAATTACAAGCAATTCTATTAGAATAATATTTTCAAAAAACCGAAAATTGGAGGTATCCTTATATGGGGGCTATAACCAAAAGTGGACCAATATTGATAATTTTAGGGTAGGGAGGCTTTCTACGCAAAGAGAACCCATAATATAAAATTACAGTCAATTCGAATGGAAAATGTGTCCAAAATATTCGAAATATGGAAAATCGGAGGATTAGCTGTGTGGGGGCTATACCTAAAAGTGGAGCAATAACGATAATTTTTGCTAGGGAGACTTTCTACCCAAAGCGAACACAAAATACCAAATAACAACCAATTCGGTTAGAAGACTTCTTCAAGACCAGTCAAATTGAATGTACCGTTATATAGGGGCTACAACTAAAAGTGGACCAATGTCGATTATTTTTGTTAAGGAGATTTTTTACTCAAAGAGAATCCAAGATTTGAAATTACAGCCGATTTGGTTGAAGAACGATTTAAAAATCCGCAAAATCACTTTCCCTATTCAACGGGTCTAATAAATAATTATTCGGGATCTGTTAGGCCGTATAAATAATTATAAGAGCTCCTACATGCCTTCTTGATAATTAGAAAAAACTTCTACAAATCTTCTAAAAGGTTACGAGATCTACTGCGGGTCTACTAAATAATCAAGAGAACACTAATTGCTCTTATTGATAAGTTGAAGACCTCTTACAGGTCTTCTAAATAATCTACAGAGTTCTTACAAATCTTCTTGGTAATTAGACGGAACTTCTAAATCATTAGAAGAGTCCATATAGGACTTCTTGACAATTAAAGACCACCAACAGGCCTTCTAAATAATTGGAAGAGCTCCTATGGGATTTCCTGGCAATTAGGAGACCTCATACAGGCCTTCTTAATAATAAGGATAACTTCTCTAGGTCTTCTAAATAATTAGAAGGTCTAATTCAGTTTTTTCAAATGAATAGGGACCTCCTAAAGACCTTCTATACACTTAGAAGACCACCTACAGGTCTTCTAATAAGTTTTGAGGTCTACTACAAGTCTACTTAATAATTGAGAGAACTCTTATGCCTCTTATTGATCATTTGAAGACCTCCTAGAGGTCTACTTAATAATTGAGAGAACTCTTATGGCTCATATTGATCATTTGAGGACCTCCTAGAGGTCTACTAAATAATCTGGAGACCTCACAGAGGTCTTCTAAATGATTAAAAGTGTCCCTATAGGACTTCCTTTATTATAAATTCGCGCCATAATATGGGTCCTTAAAAATACATTTTAAAAAATTCACGCCCTGATAATGGTCCTTAAAAATATTTCTTAATAAATCAACGCCTATTGAGGGTCCTTAAAAATATTTCTTAATAAATCCACGCCTATTGAGGGTCCTTAAAAATATGTTTTAATAAATCCACGCCTATTGAGGGTCCTTAAAAATATGTTTTAATAAATCCACGCCTATTGAGGGTCGTTAAAAATATTTTTTAATAAATCCACGCGTTACTAAGGGCGCGTTTATATATAGTTTAGATCCATCTAATTGTTCAGAAGACCTACAGAAGCTCTCCAAGTTATTTAGTATTGGGAGTGCCCCTATAGGCCTTCCAGATAATTAGAAAACCATTTACAGATTTTCCATACAAATAAAATACCTTATATGGATCTTTCATAAAAAAATTTATGCTAATCAGCTTTATGGCTTTGCTGATTCTTAGACAAGAACATTACACACACAAACAAGTCCAAAGTATTACACTTGACCTTGAGAGATAGCTTATCGTCTCTTCCCTTTTATGATTTATAATTTATATAAAACTTTATTAAAAAAGCTATGCTTTTTTTACAAAAATATGACAGATTCACACAAAAAAAATCTATGGAACCATGGACTTAAGAATTAGTTACGAGAATGGTTTATACTTATATTACTAAAAAAAATATTCTCCTTTTTAAAAATTACTTCTCCTGAGTCTTCACCGAACCATCAGCCATGCCAAAGTAGGCCTTGGTGGCCATATTGACAAACAACCCTGTCTCCACGACACCGGGAATCAGCAGCAAATCACGATTCACTTCAGTCCAATTGAAATCGGCACTTGCGGGGAAATGCCAATCCAAAATGAAATTACCATTATCGGTGACACAAGGTCCAGCCTTGGCCACGGCCATACGCAGCTTCAATTCACCACCGAATAGTTGTTGAACTTTCTCTCTAATGGGAACATAAGCCATGGGGACCACTTCAATGGGTACACCTTTCTTGTATTGTTCACCCAGCTTTTGGGAATTTTTCGTATAATCCGCTATGATGATAAGTTTCTCGGCACAGGAGGCAACAATTTTCTCTTGCAGCAGGCAGCCGCCACCACCCTTGATAAGGACCATATCTTTGTCAACTTCATCGGCACCATCAATTGCGACATCCAATTTGGGATAACGATCCAAATCACCCAATACCAAATTGTTCTCGACAATCAATTGGCGTGCTTGGAAACTGGTGGGTACACAGACGACCTCTAAACCTTCGTTCTTGACACGTTCCGCCAAACGATCAACGGCAAAGACAACTGTTGATCCACTGCCAATACCCACGGCTGTTTTGGTTTTAACCCACTCATCGACGGCACGATAGGCAGCGATTTTCTTGGCTTCATTCAGGGACATGTTGGCAGAGGTTTTCGTCGGTCCGGCGGCTTGAAGAGATAAACAACGAAGTTCACGTGGTACTGAACGAACCAGATTGAATTTATAGCTTGAACAGGCTAACCGCCGGCAAAATGTCATTGCGATTTGTAAAAAAACTTGTCGTTGTTGTTGGTTTTGCTTTCAAATATTCCATTCAATGGAGAGAAATGTCAAAGTAAACTGGGAGAGTTTACTGTTAGACAAGGCAAAAGCGTACGTAAGGTATACGTAATGGGACGTAAGGCGCCGTAATTGAAATTAATGGCGGGAAATTAATAAAAAATTATATTTATTACAAAATCGTATATATTCGGTGACAATATATAATGGAGAACGGAAATTTGGTTTTTCGGAATTTGTAGGAAAACAATTATGTTCCGCTTTACGTTTCTGCGCGGGCAAATGGTAACTGTAGTGCCATCTAGTGAATGTATGTGTGACTAAGGCGTCCCAAAAGTCTCCAAAAAAAATTCGAATTGGTGAATGTATCTACTATGTCTGTATTTTGACAAATTCAAATTAAGCTTTTTAGTTTTGAAAAAATGGCAAGCATTTTTTGAGACAATCTATAACATTACACTCAATAATGTTGGGAGCCATATTTTTTCTGAGAGAGCTTTCAAAATCTGCATTTTTTTCCAGTCGACTTCAACACCATCTATATAGGAAAATTGAAATTTTTCTGGAAAATGCATTACAATTGTGAATAACAATCAATAGATGGCGGCACCGTTAACTGTTATTCTGTTATAAAACTGTTATACTATTAATTTTCATCAAAATTTTTTCCAAAATTAATGATTTTTGATTATTTTTTTGATTTTGTTGATTGATTTCCGCGAAAATTGGATGGAAAAACAAAAAAACAATGTTTTTTGTTCACGGATAAAAAAATTTTCCGCGAAAATTTTTATTATCCGTAATTATAGTCAAGACACCAACCTTATCCAACATTTTCGATAAAATTTTACGGTACGTTACGGTGGAATTTTTGGCACGGTCATTCATTCTGTTTGGTTTATTGCTTTAACTAGCAATACCAACAACAACGTTATGTGCATTCGTCACAAAGTGACGGCACATAGCAGTGGGAAATGTATTGTAGTTGTCTGTAAATGCCTTGTTGACCACGAAGTCAGGCGCCAACGAAACGAACTTCTCATTGGGGTCGTATCGCTGGTAACGTAAGAACTTCGAATTGTCACAAGAGACATTTGGGTTTGAAAGGTTTTTTGTAAAGAAGCTATTAATAGCTTCTGGGGAGAATATCCCAACAAAAAAACTAAGGGAACTGATGAGGATCAGTGGCGAGATCCGAAACTATAGTCTTCCCTGCCTTACCCCTCGGCGGACAATGCCATACATTCCCCACTAATAAATAGTTGTTTTTTATAAAAACAACAAACTGGGATTAAGCCTGACTATTTTGCAAGAACAAAATAAATATTGTTAATAAACAACATCTCACAATTTATCTAACTTATCTTCATCGATTCAGTTGTATCGGGTTGTAAATCGGTTTGTTCCAGGTCCAATGTGGTCCTTGAAAATATAATTTTAAAAAATCTACACCTTGTAGTTGTTCTTGAAAAAATAATCTTTAAAAATCCATGACTTATTTATGTCATCATTAATATTTGAGAGATCTCCCAAAGGTATTCTAAACAAGTAGACTTCGAAAAAAATACGAAGCCTCTAATAGGTCCTGTTAATAATTGGTATACCTCCTACAGGTCTCCTAAATAATTGAGAGAACTCATATGGCTCTTTTTGATAATTTGAAGACCTCCCAAAGGAATTTTAAATAATTAAGAGGGCGCAGATTGCCATTCTGAATCATTAGAACGTCCTGTTTATAATTAGAAGAGGTCATAATGGTATAGTTATAGGTCTTCCAAATAATTTAATAAGTAATTAGAATCCAAATAATTAGGAGACCTTCTAAAGGTCTTCTAAAGAATTTGGGTAGTTTCTATAGGTAATTTGTATTATTCGGAACCCTTCTGTGGGACTTCTAAATAATTCGGATATCTCCTACAGGTTTTCTAAACAATTGGGAGGCTTCCCGTGAGACATCCTATAGGTTATCTAAACAATTTGAAGCTCTTCTATGGGACTTCTAAATAATTCCAATACTTCCTACAGGTCTCCTAAATAAATTGTAGACCTCCTATGGGTATTCTAAACATTTAAGAAACCTTTAATAGGACTTCTTTATAATAACGTATCCTCGTATATGCCCTCTAAGTAAATTTGAGAACTCGTTCAGGGTTTCAAAATAACTGGTAGGCCTCCTACAGGTATTCTAAACATTTAGGAAATCTTCTACATGACTTGCAAATAATAAGGAGACCTTATATAGGCCATATAAATATTTAGCAGACCTCCTACAGGTCTTCTAAATAGTTAGGGTAGCTTCCATGGGCAATCTAAAATATTAGAAAACCTTATATGGGACTTTTAAATAATTCTGAGACCTCCTGCCGTTTTTTCTAAATAATGGCGAGATCTCCTATAGGTATTCTAAAACCTGAGGAACTTTTTCTATAGAAGTACTGAGGATTTGTTTTCTATAGAAAAAAAGTTCTCAGAAAAAATAGTCCTCATTTTTTTTTATAGAAAAAAAGAGTCCTCAAAGTACTGAGGAATTTTTTTCTATAGAAAAAAGAGTACTCAGAGTACTGAGGAATTTTTTTCTATAGAAAAAAGAGTCCTCAGAGTACTGAGGGAATTTTTTCTATAGAAAAAAGAGTCCTCAAAGTACTGAGAAAAAAGAGTCCTCAGGGCACTGAGGAATTTTTTTCTATAGAAAAATGAGTCCTCAGAGTACTGAGGAATTTTTTTCTATAGAAAAAAGAGTCCTCAGGGTACTGAGGAATTTTCTGAAGAGTCCTCAGAGTACTGAGGATTTTTTTTCTATAGAAAAAAGAGTCCTTAGAATACTGAGGGATTTTTTTTCTATAGAAAAAAGAGTCCTTAAAGTACTGAGAAAAAAGAGTCCTTTTAATCCCTTAATTAATTTTTAATCCCTATATCCCTATTTTATCCCTATTATAAAAGTGAACTATTTAAAGACTATTTTTAGGGATGTCATATGTTTGGTTTTTTTAAACTATTTTTGGGGCCATAAGCGCCAATTTTTAGAAAATTATTTTTAGGACCACCCTCTTAAATAATTATCAAATTTTTCATAGGTATTCCTGATAATTAGAAGATCTCCTTATGACTCTATGTGTGTTTTTTATAATTAGAAAAATTATTTGGGGACTTTTAAACCTTTACGGAACCTGGTATAGGACATCTAAAGAGAGCTCACATGGATCTTCTGGAAAATCTCCTACAGGATATACAATTATTGGAACCTCGCATTACAAGACCTCCTATCGGCTCTCTTAATAATTAGAATAGTTCCCATAGGACTTCTTCATAATTAAAGGTCATCTACAGGTCTTATAAATAATTGGGAGGCTTCCCATAAGTTCTCTAAATAATTAGAAACCCTTCTATAAGACTTCAAAACAATATAGACCCTTTGTATAGGTCTTCTAAACAATTTGAAGATGTTCTAAAGGCCTTCCGCATAATTGAGATATGCTATAGATATTCTAAAAAATCCGAAAACCTTTCACATGACTTCAAAAAATTACGAGACCTCATATAGGTCTTCTAAAAATATAGGAGGCCTACTATAATAATTAGAATACCTCGCATAAACCCTCTAAATAGTTAGGAAACCTTCTACAGGTATTCTTAATAAGTAGGAAAGCTCCTACAGGTCTAAATGAAGAGACCTCCTAATGGTATTCTAAAAAATTTTGAAAATCTTCTATGATTTTCTAAATAGTTACGAAACCTTACGCAGGGTCTTTGAATATTTGGGAGACTTCATACAGGTCTTCTAAATAATTAGGCGAGCTCCTAAATATTTGGGAGATCTACTATAATTGCAATTGCATCAAGATCCCATTTACTAGTAAAGGCCCTGATATTGTAATGACTAGGAATGATTCCTGTCATTACTCTTATTTCAGTTTTGCTCAGGTTAACAAGTGCGTCCGTTTTGTAGACAGAGTCGGCCAAATGGATCTTGACACGTTGCACCTACCTAGGTTCGTTGTGCAAAGTTCATAGGCTCTTTCGAACGCCTCATAGTTCCGGTAAAGATGACATATGGGTGGTTTGATTGAGTCATCAATTGCTAGATCTGTGGATTGAGATCTAGCTAGTTCATCTGCTCTTTCATTACCCAAGATATCACGGTGCCCTGGTACCCAACACAGCCGATAGCTTTAAGTAAGTTCATCCAAAGCTGTTCTACACTTAAGGACGGCCTCAGATTTGATATAACAAGATTTGATGGCTTTAAGAGCCGCTTGACTATCTACGAAGATAGTTCAACGGTTCAATGACCTCTGCATCCAGACTTTTTATCAATTCCGCTGCCTTTCAGCTTGGAAAACACTACAGTTGCTATCCAGCTTGTAAGTTAACTCAAGGACTAGCCTTCCACCATAGATGCCTACCCCCGTACCTTCTTCCATCTTGGATCCGTCTGTATAGAAGGCAAGATCATCCAGAGGAGGGTTACTTCGGTTCCAGTTGTCTCTACTAGGAATAACGACATCTACATCGTCAAATCTTAGGACTGTTGATATATAGTCGTTTAGTTGTACACGTTGGTCCAATGTCATACCTGGCTCGTACAAGATACGATCATGCCCAAAGGTACAACTTCGCCAGAGGTTTTGATCATGCAGCCTTAGGGCGCTACGCGCGGCCTTACACTTAATGCTAAGGTCCAGAGGCTTAAAATTCAGTATTGCGTTCAGACCTGCTTGTTGCGTACTCCTCCTGGCTCCTGTAACTAAAATCGAGGTGGCTCTTTATTCCTTATCTAATTTACTGGATGTCGACTTGTGGCGCAGACAGTTCCACCACGCAAGAGAGCCATGGGATAGGATGGGCCTTACCACAGTTTTATACAACCAGTGTATAGTCGATGGTTTGTTTTGCATGCATAGAGTGCAATCAGCCCTCTCTTCTCCCATTCCTATTCCATCGTAATTGGTCCAGGATTGTGCCAAGGTACTTTGCTTCGGGAGATAGATGAAGTTGCACTCCATACAGTTTTGGTGGAGCAAAAACGCTGAGCTTACGCTTCCTAGTGAACATTACCAGTTCCGTCTTTGTTGAATTTACACCAAGGCCGTTCGCCCTGGCCCAACGGGACAGCGTCAGTAAGGCTCTTTGCATAACGTCCGAGATTGTTGACGGAAATTTTCCGGAAATCAATATCACCACGTCGTCCGCATAAGCAACAACTTTGTTACCTTTCTGACAGAACTAAATCACTAAGGTTAGCTCCTAAAAAAAGAGTCCTCAGAGTCCTTACGATAATTTTTTTCTATAGAAAGAGGAGTCATCAGAGTACTGAGGATTTTTTCTATGGAAAAAAAGAGTCCTCAGAGTACTGAAAAGTTGAAAAGTTTGGAAACAGCTGATTACTCTTAGGGTAGTTCACACATTAACAATTGTTGTTTGTTTTTATTTAATACCTCCATAACAACTCATTTCGATTACAGATTCTAATAACAGGGAACTGTTTTCTTCTTTAAATTATTTAGATCTTCAGAATTAATGCAATTTCTTCCTTTAAACCGCCATTATCTCTCCCAAGGCACTATTTTCATTTTCTTCCTCGAATCCTTATCGTTTTATATTTCCTTCGTTTATGTTCAGTTTTACAAAGGATGCAAATGAAATCATCATCAGAGGACTATTCGTAAAGCTAAGTGCGTATCCTAGTGGCAAATGGTCACATATTTTCTTCTTCTGTCTTCCTATCTCTGACATTGTCCTTGCAATCTATGTCCACGGCTGCATTCCGAATAGGCAAACAATGTGCTTTGGTAAAAGAAGTGCAGTGTGCAGGAATTGTGGCGAATGATAGCATGAAGACATTATTATCCTGGCTAAGGCTATTACCTTAGCTTTTGTTGATGTGATGGTATTTTCTTTCAGTTATTCTAACTGCTCGCTTTTTCTTTCATTATCCTTATGCCCAGCTAGCCGTAGTTGTTTTGACCTTATTTTCAGCGATTTGGACACCAAGAGAATACAGCATTAACAATCATCAACATTGGGCGCCATTATCATCATCGGCAGCATCATCTTTGGTACCATCTCTATTTTTTTTGTATCCCTAATTCCCTGGTGTACCTGTAATGTAACACTAACCTTTCCTGGTTGTTAGCATGTTGTGCAACAAAGTGGGGAGGGTAAAGAGGGAGGATGGTGCCACCACTATCATAATGATTTTAACAATCCTTTTTGTGTACTTTTTTTGCTCCCTCATTGTCCTTAGAGAATTATCGGGTATTGGTTGTGTGTCCATTTCTTTTTCTCTGAGTCGATTTTTATACCCTTCACCACACTGTGGTACAGGCTATTATGTCTTTGTGCATATGTTTGTAACAGGCAAAAATAATCGAGATAGACCCATGGTTCCTTTTGAGAATATACATAGAATCACTTTCTAAGTCGATTTATGCATGTCCGTCCGTCCGTCCGTCCGTCCGTCTGTCCGTCTGTCTGTCTGTCCATGTTAAATTGTAAACAAAGTACAGGTCGCATTTATGATCCGAATTGGATGAAATTTGGCATAGGTCACTTATTCGGCCCAAGGACGAACCCTATTGAAATTGGGAAAAATCGGTTCAGATTTAGATATAGCTCCCATATATATATTTAACCGATTTAATGTAAACGGCCCCTATATAACTTTCGATTTGCACGAAATTTGGTACAGCCTAATCATTTAGGTCTAGAATGATGCCTGCCAAGTTTCGTGAAAATCGGTCCAGATTTAGATATAGCTCCCATATATAGTTTCGTCCGATTTCATGTAAATGATGCCCCAAAGTCCCTATATATCTTTCGATTTGCACGAAATTTGGTACAGCCTAATCACTTAGGTCTAGAATGATGTCTGTCAAGTTTCGAGAAAATCGGTCCAGATTTAGATATAGCTCCCATATATAATCTCGTCCGATTTCATGTAAATGGTGCCCCAAAGTCCCTATATATCCTTCGATTTGCACGAAACTAGGCATAACGTACTTAATTGAGCTTAGAATGATGTCTGAAAAGTTTCATGAAAATCAGTCCTGATTTAGATATATCTCCCATATATAGTTTCGTCCAATATCATGTAAATGGTGCCCCAAAGTCCCTATATATCTTTCGATTTGCACGAAATTTGGTACAGCGTAATCATTTAGGTCTAGAATGTTGTCTGCCAAGTTTCGTGAAAATCGTTCCAGATTTAGATAGATATAGCCCTTTTTTATTATAGATTGATTTTAAGCAATTGACGCACCATATATATTTTCGCCCGATTTCAAGTAAATTGGGCATCAAACTCCTCATGTTAGTCAGATTGACATCAAAGTTTGCACATCGTTCAAAATTGAGCGTAAAATTCTATAGTTGCGTTTTCTAGAAGTACAGACATAGCCGAACGGATGACCCATTTATATTTGTTTGAAGTCGATTTACATACTTTATGGATAGATCTAGGTAGATTCACATTTAGATAAATATCACATATTTTATTTCATCCAATTTCATGCTAATAGTCCTGTTTAATATACCCATAGTGGTGAAGGGTATCATATAGTCGGCCCCGTCCGACTTTACTACTTTCCTTACTGGTTTTCTTTGGTTCATCCAAATACTCGTTCAACGAGGCGTAGAATAACCCAAATAAACAACAGAGTCCTCACTGAATATCATTCGCCTTTGCTGGTCATTGTTGATTCCGAATTTAGATTGTAGTTTTGTTTTTTGGTTCTTCATTTTTGCTTCGCTTTTCCTTCATTTCATCTGGGGATAATGGGAATAGTTTAATGAGATCGTTGCATTGCACCAAAGGGATGTTCAGTTTTGTTGGTGTTAATTTGAATTTACCAGCAAGGCGTTTAAATGGATGATATGAAATTCCAAAGGCTTGACAGGAGAAAACATATATGGTGGCTATATCTAAATCTAGACCGATTTTCACGAAACTTAATGCACATAATTCTAGACACAATTCAGTACGCTATGCCAAATTTCGTGCAAATCGAAATCGAAAGATATGAAAGATACTTTGTTATACCATTTACCTTAAATCGGACGAAAATATATATGGGAGCTATATCTAAATCTGAACCGATTTTCAGGAAATTTAGCTTTGTTATACCATTTACCTTAAATCGGACGAAAATATATATGGGAGCTATATCTAAATCTGAACCGATTTTCAGGAAATTTAGCATACCTCATTCTGGGCTTAATTCAGTACGTTGTGCCAAATTTCGTGCAAATCGAAATATATTTAGGGATTTTGATGCACCATTTACCTTCAATCGGACAAAAATCTATATGAGGGCTATATCTAAATCTGAACCGATTTTCACGAAATTTAGCAGACCTCATTCTGGGCTTAATTCAGTACGTTGTGCCAAATTTCGTGCAAATCGAATGATATATAGGGACTTTGGTGCACCATTTACCTTAAATCGGACGAAAATATATATGGGGGCTATATCTAAATCTGAACCGATTTTCTCGAAATTTAGCATACCTCATTCTGGGCTTAATTCAGTACGTTGTGCCAAATTTCGTGCAAATCGAAATATATTTAGGGATTTTGATGCACCATTTACCTTCAATCGGACAAAAATCTATATGAGGGCTATATCTAAATCTGAACCGATTTTCACGAAATTTAGCAGACCTCATTCTGGGCTTAATTCAGTACGTTGTGCCAAATTTCGTGCAAATCGAATGATATATAGGGACTTTGGTGCACCATTTACGTTATATCGGACCAAAATATGTATGGGAGCTATATCTAAATCTGAACCGATTTTCACGAAACTTAACACACATTACTATAGACTTGATTCAGTGTGCTATGCCAAATTTCGTGCAAATCGAAAAATATTTAGGGACTTTGGTGCACCAGTTACATAAAATCGGGCGAAAATATATATGGGAGCTATATCTAAATCTGAATCGATTTTCACGAAACTTAATGCACATAATTCTAGACACAATTCAGTACGCTATGCCAAATTTCGTGCAAATCGAAAGATATATAGGGACTTTGTTATACCATTTACCTTAAATCGGACGAAAATATATATGGGAGCTATATCTAAATCTGAACCGATTTTCTCGAAATTTAGCATACCTCATTCTGGGCTTAATTCAGTACGTTGTGCCAAATTTCGTGCAAATCGAAATATATTTAGGGATTTTGATGCACCATTTACCTTAAATCGGACGAAAATCTATATGAGGGCTATATCTAAATCTGAACCGATTTTCACGAAATTTAGCAGACCTCATTCTGGGCTTAATTCAGTACGTTGTGCCAAATTTCGTGCAAATCGAATGACATATAGGGACTTTGGTGCACCATTTACCTTAAATCGGACGAAAATATATATGGGGGCTATATCTAAATCTGAACCGATTTTCATGAAACTTAGCACACATCATTTTAGAAATAATTCAGTATGCTCTGCCAAATTTCGTGCAAATCGAAAGATATATAGGGATTTTGGTGCCCCTTTTATCTTAAATTGGACGAAACTATAAACGGGAGCTATATCTAAATCTGAACCGATTTTCTTCAATTTCAATAGGGTTCGTCCTTGTGCCAAACAAATGAGCTGTACCAAATTTCATCCAAATCGAATTATAAATGCGACCTGTACTTTGTTTACAATTTAACATCTACAGAGGAACATATGCATATTCTCTAAATGAACCATGGGTCTATATCGTTTCCTTTTGCCTGTTACAAACATATGAACAAAGACATAATCGGTTTAAATTATTTGCTGACAACTGGCAAGAAGAGCTGGCAAATAATTTTCTGTTCAAAGCATTTTAAACCCTAACCTAAGGCTAATCTCAATTCAATTCTAACAGTGCAGAGAAAGAAGAGGTTTCTTTGGCGCATTTCAGCGCCGGCAAATTATAAATTCAGTTCTTATGTATGTTGTTGAAAGCCCAACATGATCCTGACAAACTAGGCTCCAGGTTTCTGTTGAACCACTGTTAAGCTTAACTAAGGTCCATAAGAAGTCCTAGTGTTCTTCTATAGGATGCATGTTATCATTCTATGGGAAGTCCTGTGGGTCTTTTATATTATCAAAGTGAAAACCACTTAAACCTTTCCTTTGAATCCTTCATCTACAAATCAGTGTTGCAATTTTGATTATTGCTTCCATTATTGTTGCTGATATTTATTCCTCTCGATTCATGCAAATATTTATGCCAAAAAACAATATGGAATTTTGATGCAGTTTTTTTTTCAATCAATTTGAATATTCATACAAAATATATATCAGAGTTCTTCAATTATTTATTACATCGGTATTTATTTGCCAATAAATATCAAATAGTGATATGGGTGTTTTCATAGAAAATTCCGAAGAAGGATTTATTACGGATAAAATATTAAATTGATATTTTCCGGTTTTAGAAGTTTTACAAAGAGGCTGTAAACGTGATTCGCTTGCCTTTAGCAGAGTCTGTGGTTGACGTAAGTCCCAAACCTGTTTGAGGTTCTACTGGGAATAGTTTCGGTTATAAACCTGATCGAAGGTCTTCTGTAGCATGGATGTCTGGGCCCAATCGGCGGCTGTTATACCCTCTTCTATGAAGTGTAGTGTATACTAAATTTGTTATTTCGTTTGTCACACTTCGGAGTATTCATTGGAGATACCATAAAGTATGGATGGACTCAAAAAATCCCTGTCCAGCGGTTGTTCCATTGTAGATATCCTATATTTATTAGTTCAAAAGCTGACCAGGACTAGCAACGATTATGAAGAGATCTATGTAATATTTTTTCTATAACCTGTTAGTAAAATATACCACACAGTCGCAGAAGTAAGGTTAATCCTATAATAAATAAGAAACTCTTCCGAAAGTGGAACTGTGTGCAGCTAATCTTCTAGCTGGGTTGCTGAGAAAAATTGTGGATGTAGAGAAAAAAATGAGAAGAAGGTGTATGCTTGGAGTGACTCGATAATAACCCTGGCGTGGATTGAAAACAACAACAACAGCAATGATAAGTTTATCAGAACGAGAGTCAAAGGTATAAAGAAGTTGGTGCCGGAGGCTCAGTGGAATTATGTAAAATCCGATCCGAAGGACCAAAAATGCAAAATGTGCAATGTTTTTTTTTTTATAAAAAATGCTTCCGAAATGATTTGAGAATATCCCCATATTCAACTTCAAAACTTTGCCATTTACAATTCATTGAATGTTCATACGAATATGCTCTGCTGTTAATGCCGATACTAAAACAATGATAAGTTTATCAGAACGAGAGTCAAAGGTATAAAGAAGTTGGAGCCGGATCAGTGGAGGCTCAGTGGAATTATGTGAAATCAAAAGGAAATCCAATCCGAAGGACCAAAACTGCAAAATTTACAATGAATTTTTTTATTTTTTCTATAAAAAAAATTATTTCGAAATATTTTGAGATTTCGATGAAAATCTCCATATTCAACTGCAAAAATTTCGCAATTTACAATTCATTGAATATTCATGCGAGTATCCTCTGCTATTAATGCCGATACAAAAACTTGTGCTTTGTGATTTTCCCTTGCTTTCCATTCCACTACTGACGGTGATGATGATGCTATCTATTTATTACTGCCAGAACTATGTTCCTTCTGCTGTCGATTTTTGTTACAATCACGTGCTATTTACTCAACAGTTTAACAATGAAAATCTCCGCAACAAATTTGATTCCCTTCCAAAAAAATCTATTCGGACATACGTGAATGTATAGCTGTTGTTGTTGTTGTTGTGAGTACATTTCTACACATAAATATTTGAGAAATATTTTTGTATTTTTCAATTTTATCAATAAATCAATTGTTGACATAACAAATCTCATATATGTATAGTTTTTTCTACAAACAAAATGTAGGCAGCTCGTTGTAGAATAGAGGGACGAAAGGCTTAAAATCGAAATAAAACATTTATTGTGAATCGAAGAGCCATGAATAAAATTTGCCTCCCTTCAATAGAAATGTTGAAGAATAGTAAATTGAATTTTAATATTTGTTGGCTCAAAAAATTTTATATTTAGAAAATAAGAGGGTCATTGCGGGTGCAGCTCATCTTCTAGCTCGGTTGGTTACAAAAGTAGCGGGAAATGAGAAAAAGGTGTATGCTTAGAGTGACTCGACCATAACCCTGGCGTGAATTGAAAACAACAGCAAAGATAAGTTTATCAGGTTCAGTGGAAATATGTCAGGTCAAAAGAAAATCCTGCTCGAAGGACCAAAATCTACAATGTGATTTGATGCGTTCAGCATCTGTAAGTAAATTGATAAATAAGAAAACTCTTCCGAAGTTGGAACTGTGTGCAGCTCATCTTCATCTGAGAAGAAGATGTATGCTTGGAGTGACTCGATAATAACCCTGGCGTGGATTGAAAACAAAAACAGCAAAGACATGTTTATCAGAACGAGTGTATAAAAAAGTAGTGCCGAGGAATTATGTCAAGTCAAAGAAAATCCGCTTCGTAGGTCCAAATATGTAAGACAGTTGCACACAAAAGTAAGGTTAATCCTATAATAAATAAGAAAACTCTTTCGAAGCTGTAACTGTGAGCAGCTAATCTTCTAGCTCGGTTGCTGATAATCTCATCATAAAACATTTATTGTGGGTCGGAGATTGGGCATTGGCCATGAATAAAATTTGCCTCCCTTCAATAGAAATGTTGTGGAATAGTAAATAGAATTTTAATATTTGTTGGCCCAAAAAAATTGATATTTAGAAAATAAGAGAGTCCTTGCGTCCTTGGTTCAAAGAATTTGGTTTTCGTGAGTGGACTTTATATAGGATCGAAAGGCCTTTTTATACCCTTCACCACACTGTGGTTCAGGGTATTATGTCTTTGTGCATATGTTTGTAACAGGCAAAAGGAATCGAGATAGACCCATAGTTCCTTTTGAGAATATGCATAGAATTACTTTCTGAGTCGATTTACGCATGTCCGTCTGTCCGTCCGTTCGTCTGTCCGTCCGTTCGTCTGTCCGTCCGTTCGTCTGTCCGTCCGTTCGTCTGTCCGTCCGTCCGTCCATGTATTTTTGTGAACAAAGTACAGGTCGCATTTATGATCCGATTTAGATGAAATTTGGCACAGTTCACTTATTTGGCCCAAGGACGAACCCTATTGAAATTGGGAAAAATCGGTTCAGATTTAGATATAGCTCCCATATATATTTTCGTCCGATTTAAGGTAAATGGTGCACCAAAGTCCCTATATATCGTTCGATTTGCACGAAATTTGGCATAACGTACTGAATTGAGCTTAGAGTGATGTCTGCCAAGTTTCGTGAAAATCGGTCCAGATTTAGATATAGCTCCCATATATATTTTCGTCCGATTTTATGTAAATGGTCCACCAAAGTCCCTAAATATCTTTCGATTTGCACGAAATTTGGCATAACGTACTGAATTGAGCTTAGAGTGATGTCTGCCAAGTTTTGTGAAAATCGGTCCAGATTTAGATATAGCTCCCATATATAGTTTTGTCCGATTTTATGTAAATGGTCCACCAAAGTCCCTAAATATCTTTCGATTTGCACGAAATTTGGCATAACGTACTGAATTGAGCTTAGCGTGATGTCTGTCAAGTTTCGTGAAAATCGGTTCAGATTTAGATATAGCTCCCATATATATTTTCGTCCGATTTTATGTAAATGGTCCACCAAAGTCCCTAAATATATTTCGATTTGCACGAAATATGGCATAACGTACTGAATTGAGCTTAGAGTGATGTCTGCCAAGTTTCGTGAAAATCGGTCCAGATTTAGATATAGCTCCCATATATAGTTTTGTCCGATTTTATGTAAATGGTGCACCAAAGTCCCTATATATCTTTCGATTTGCCCGAAACTTGACATAACGTACTGAATTGAGCTTAGAGTGATGACTACTAAATTTCGTGAAAATCGGTCCAGATTTAGATATAGCTCCCATATATAGTTTTGTCCGATTTTATGTAAATGGTGCACCAAAGTCCCTATATATCTTTCGATTTGCCCGAAACTTGACATAACGTACTGAATTGAGCTTAGAGTGATGTCTGCCAAGTTTCGTGAAAATCGGTCCAGATTTAGATATAGCTCCCATATATATTTTCGTCCGATTTTATGTAATTGGTGCACCAAAGTCCCTAAATATCTTTCGATTTGCACGAAATTTGGCATAACGTACTGAATTGAGCTTAGAGTGATGTCTGCCAAGTTTCGTGAAAATCCAATTTCATGTTAATTGTTCTGTTTAATATACCTATAGTGGTGAAGGGTATAATATAGTCGGCCCCGTCCGACTTTACTACTTTTTTTTTTCATTGTTGCAATGAAATCCAGGTAGGTTCGTTGGCGTCTTATAAAATCACTGAAATAAAACTATTTCGTTCTTGTTAAGATTAAACTTTTAGAGTAGGAAATATTTTTTAAGATTTGATTTTTAATAATTTTCAATGCGGGATATTCACCGGAGACCCTCACCAAGTATTGCTATCGGAAACAATTCTATGTCAATTTTCTGATGTCCATCTGTTCCCTGTCCAGCGATTGTTTTATTGTAGAGATCCTGTAATTATTAGTTCGACTGGTAGTAGTTTCGGTTATGAAGATGAGCCAAGGCAATAGTATGTGGGTGACCGGCCTCAAACTGTTTGGAATATATATTTTTTTATTAAAATAATATTCTATGTAGCAATGGTCATCCTCCTTTTCATCCCTGCCCAGAAAGTTATAGGGAAGCATAAGAAGGAATTGGTCCATCTGTTCCTGTCCAGCGTTTGTTTCATTCTAGAGGTCCTGTAATTATGAGTTCAAATGGTAGTAGTTTCGGTTATGAAGATGAGCCAAGGCAATAGTATGTGGGTGACCGGCCTCGAACTGTTTGGAGTTCTACCGGGGAATACATATTCTTTATTAAAATAATATTCTATGTAGCAATGGCCATCCACCTGTTCATCCCTGCGCAGGAAATTATAGGGAAGCCGAAGAAGGAATTGGTCACAAAAAATCAAGTGAACTTTAAAGATGATGGCAGGCGCGTTAAAGTACCGGACATAACAATTCCGATTTTTATAGAAATGTAAAAGAATGGTCCTCATTTCGGGATATTTACGAAAAGTTAATAAATGAAGATGTCAGATTGTCGACAGGGCAATTGATTGGGGCATTCCAAATAAACCTCCATCGAAGTAAGACGGTACTTATGAACCTGATGGCAATTCCCCAGAAATTTGCATTTGCAAATTTAAGAGGAGCATGAAAAAGGTACAGTCTGCCTCGGAGTTGTACGAATTCGAAATATTGGAAAACGATTCCTGGCAGAGACAAAATGCTACAATTGAAAGGATGAGAATGGAATCTTAATCCATTGTAGAGAGCCTGTAATTATTAGTTCCAATGGTAGTAGTTTCAGTTACGAATCTGAATTTCTGTTATGAAGATGAGCAGCGGCTATAGAATGTGGGTGATCGGTCTCGAACTGTTTGATGTTCTACTGGGAATTTATATTGTATATCAACATAAAATTTAATGTTACATTCTAGAGATCCTGTAACTATTAGTTCTAATGGTAGTAGTTTCGATTACGAACTTTTGCGGAGGCTATGGTCTTGGGATGACAAAGGTCCACAAGCTATCTGGAGTTCGATTGGAAATAGTTTCGGCCATGAACATTACCGAAGTTCTTCGATAGCACAGGTATCAGGTGCCATAAGTTGCGATGTATATAAAAATTGTCATTCCGTTCGAAACACTTCGCAATATTCACAAGAGATTAGTCTGGCTATTTATACCTGTTCATCGATTCTTCCATTGTAGAGAGCCAGAAGAGGCTATGGCCTTGGGTGACCATATTCCCATGCTGTTGTTGTTCTACTGGGAACACTTTCGGGTATGAGCCTAAACGGATGTCACGCTCTTCTAGGTCACCGAATATAGTCCGAAAATTTTATGTAGGATCCTTGTGAAGCTTTGTAGTTTTTGCTCAACTCACTGGTAGTTATTCAGTTTGGTGAGTTCCGGATCCATAGAAAAGCAGGGATTATACATGAGCTTGGCACATCAACAAATCAGAATCTTAAAAGGCGTGGAGTATTTAAAGATTATTTTTTCAGGACTCTCACATGGCGTGGATTTTTTAAAGATTATTTTTTCAGGACTCTCACAAGGCGTGGATTTTTTAAAGATAATTTTTTCAGGACTCTCACAAGGAGTGGATTTTTTAAAGATTAATCTTTCAGGACTCTCACAAGGTGTGGATTTTTTAAAAAATATTTTTTCAGGACTCCAACAAGGCGTTGATTTTTTAAAGAATATTTTTTCAGGGCTCATATAAGGCGTGGATTTTGTAAAAAAAATATTTGTTCTGGATTTTTTAAAGAAGATTTTTTCAGGACTCCCACAAGGCGTGGATTTTTTAAAGAATATTTTTTCAGGACTCCCACAAGGCGTGGATTTTTTAAAGAATATTTTTTCAGGACTCCTACAAGGCGTGGATTTTTTAAAGAATATTTTTTCAGGACTCCCACAAGGCGTGGATTTTTTAAAGAATATTTTTTCAGGACTCCCACAAGGCGTGGATTTTTTAAAGAATATTTTTTCAGGACTCCCACAAGGCGTGGATTTTTTAAAGAATATTTTTTCAGGACTCCCACAAGGCGTGGATTTTTTAAAGAATACTTTTTCAGGACTCCCACAAGGCGTGGATTTTTTAAAGAATATTTTTTCAGGACTCCCACAAGGCTTGGATTTTTTAAAGAATATTTTTTCAGGACTCCCACAAGGCGTGGATTTTTTAAAGAATATTTTTTCAGGACTCCCACAAGGCGTGGATTTTTTAAAGAATATTTTTTCAGGACTCCCACAAGGCGTGGATTTTTTAAAGAATATTTTTCAGGACTCCCACAAGGCGTGGATTTTTTAAAGAATATTTTTTCAGGACTCCCACAAGGCGTGGATTTTTTAAAGAATATGTTTTCAGGACTCCCACAAGGCGTGGATTTTTTAAAGAATATGTTTTCAGGACTCCCACAAGGCGTGGATTTTTTAAAGAATATTTTTCAGGACTCCCACAAGGCGTGGATTTTTTAAAGAATATTTTTTAAGGACTCCCACAAGGCGTGGATTTTTTAAAGATTTTTTGCAGGACTCCCACAAGTCGTGGATTTTTTAAAGAATATTTTTTCAGGACTCCCACAAGGCGTGGATTTTTTAAAGAATATTTTTTCAGGGCTCTTACAAGGCGTGGTTTTTTAAAGAATATTTTTTCAGGACTCCCACAAGGCGTGGATTTTTTAAAGAAAATTTTTTGAGCCATCCTTCCTCCACAAGGCGTGGATTTTTTAAAGAATACTTTTTCAGGACTCCCACAAGGCGTGGATTTTTTAAAGAATATTTTTTCAGGACTCCCACAAGGCGTGGATTTTTTAAAGAATACTTTTTCAGGACTCCCACAAGGCGTGGATTTTTTAAAGAATATTTTTTCAGGACTCCCACAAGGCGTGGATTTTTTAAAGAATATTTTTTCAGGGCTCTTACAAGGCGTGGTTTTTTAAAGAATATTTTTTCAGGGCTCTTACAAGGCGTGGTTTTTTAAACAATATTCTTCAGGTCTCTTATAAGGCTTGGATTTTTTAAAGAAGATTTTTTTCAAGGCTCATATAAGGCGTGGATTTTTTAAAGAATATTTTTTCAGGGCTCTTATAAGGCGTGGATTTTGTAAAAATATTTTTTCAGGGCTCTTATAAGGCGTGGATTTTTTAAAGAAGATTTTTTTCAGGACTCCCACAAGGCGTGGATTTTTTAAAGAATGTTTTTTCAGGGCTCTTATAAGGGCTCTTATAAGGCGTCGATTTTTTAAAGAATGTTTTTTCAGGGTTCTTATAAGGCGTTGATTTTTTAAAGAATTCCCAATCGGTTTTTATTTTCTCCTTTCCCCTTACCTTTCTTACCCACCTTCGTTTCTAAAAATTCTGTTCGACTGTTTTATGGCCCCTTCAATTATTTTGTTCTGACACAAAATATCAAATTTTATCGAACTAGCCGTTACATTCGCTTGGACATGCTAATGCCATTCTGTCCATTACAATTTTTTTCAGTCATATCGACGAAAAATAAAAACAATTATTTTAATATTTTATTGTGTGATTATTTGAAGAGCAGCAACAGCAACAACAATAATAACAACAACAAAACGAACCCTTGATGCTATTGTTTAATAGGAGAAAAATAAACCATAGATTCGTCCTGCCTCTCCTCACAACCCTAAAGCATACAAAAATATAAATTTTTAATTGAAAAAATATTTATTCACAGGCAGATGCACATACGTTCATACACATATGCACACTATTTACACATGCATTTACACTAACACTTATGCACTTAAATATTTTTCTGATGGGCTCTCCCCTAAAATATTAAAAAAATGTTTTCTTTTTTTTTTTGGAATTGTAACTACCATTGTATTCCGAATCGAAGTGAATGAAACAAAGTAAGTGTTGTTGTTGTTAGTGCTGTTAGTGTTATTATTGTTGCATAAATATTTAATTTACTAAACGAAATGAATATTTATTTCACACTTTCGTGTAGTTTCTTCATTTGAATATTTTTATTTTCAAATTTTTGATATTTTCAATTATAATAAAAAATTGGAGTTTTTTTCTTTGGGAGATAAGCCTACATTGTTTGCATTGGGGAAATTGGCTAAATAAATATTGTTAAAAAAATATATTGATGGATTTTCTAGGTTATAAGGAAAAGCTTAGGAAAAATATTCCTTAAAAAGTCCACGCCTTGTGGGAGTCCTGAAAAAATATTCTTTAAAAAATCCACGCCTTGTGGGAGTCCTGAAAAAATATTCTTTAAAAAATCCACGCCTTGTGGGAGTCCTGAAAAAATATTCTTTAAAAAATCCACGCCTTGTGGGAGTCCTGAAAAAATATTCTTTAAAAAATCCACGCCTTGTGGGAGTCCTGAAAAAATATTCTTTAAAAAATCCACGCCTTGTGGGAGTCCTGAAAAAATATTCTTTAAAAAATCCACGCCTTGTGGGAGTCCTGAAAAAATATTCTTTAAAAAATCCACGCCTTGTGGGAGTCCTGAAAAAATATTCTTTAAAAAATCCACGCCTTGTGGGAGTCCTGAAAAAATATTCTTTAAAAAATCCACGCCTTGTGGGAGTCCTGAAAAAATATTCTTTAAAAAATCCACGCCTTGTGGGAGTCCTGAAAAAATATTCTTTAAAAAATCCACGCCTTGTGGGAGTCCTGAAAAAATATTCTTTAAAAAATCCACGCCTTGTGGGAGTCCTGAAAAAATATTCTTTAAAAAATCCACGCCTTGTGGGAGTCCTGAAAAAATATTCTTTAAAAAATCCACGCCTTGTGGGAGTCCTGAAAAAATATTCTTTAAAAAATCCACGCCTTGTGGGAGTCCTGAAAAAATATTCTTTAAAAAATCCACGCCTTGTGGGAGTCCTGAAAAAATATTCTTTAAAAAATCCACGCCTTGTGGGAGTCCTGAAAAAATATTCTTTAAAAAATCCACGCCTTGTGGGAGTCCTGAAAAAATATTCTTTAAAAAATCCACGCCTTGTGGGAGTCCTGAAAAAATATTCTTTAAAAAATCCACGCCTTGTGGGAGTCCTGAAAAAATATTCTTTAAAAAATCCACGCCTTGTGGGAGTCCTGAAAAAATATTCTTTAAAAAATCCACGCCTTGTGGGAGTCCTGAAAAAATATTCTTTAAAAAATCCACGCCTTGTGGGAGTCCTGAAAAAATATTCTTTAAAAAATCCACGCCTTGTGGGAGTCCTGAAAAAATATTCTTTAAAAAATCCACGCCTTGTGGGAGTCCTGAAAAAATATTCTTTAAAAAATCCACGCCTTGTGGGAGTCCTGAAAAAATATTCTTTAAAAAATCCACGCCTTGTGGGAGTCCTGAAAAAATATTCTTTAAAAAATCCACGCCTTGTGGGAGTCCTGAAAAAATATTCTTTAAAAAATCCACGCCTTGTGGGAGTCCTGAAAAAATATTCTTTAAAAAATCCACGCCTTGTGGGAGTCCTGAAAAAATATTCTTTAAAAAATCCACGCCTTGTGGGAGTCCTGAAAAAATATTCTTTAAAAAATCCACGCCTTGTGGGAGTCCTGAAAAAATATTCTTTAAAAAATCCACGCCTTGTGGGAGTCCTGAAAAAAAATTCTTTAAAAAATCCACGCCTTGTGGGAGTCCTGAAAAAATATTCTTTAAAAAATCCACGCCTTGTGGGAGTCCTGAAAAAATATTCTTTAAAAAAATCCACGCCTTGTGGGAGTCCTGAAAAAATATTCTTTAAAAAATCCACGCCTTGTGGGAGTCCTGAAAAAATGTTCTTTAAAAAATCCACGCCTTGTGGGAGTCCTTTAAAAAATCCACGCCTTGTGGGAGTCCTGAAAAAATATTCTTTAAAAAATCCACGCCTTGTGGAAGTCCTATTCTTTAAAAAATCCACGAAAAAATATTCTTTAAAAAATCCACGCCTTGTGGGAGTCCTGAAAAAATGTTCTTTAAAAAATCCACGCCTTGTGGGAGTCCTGAAAAAATATTCTTTAAAAAATCCACGCCTTGTGGCCTTGAGTCCTGAAAAAATATTCTTTAAAAAATCCACGCCTTGTGGGAGTCCTGAAAAAATATTCTTTAAAAAATCCACGCCTTGTGGGAGTCCTGCCTTGTGGGAGTCCTGAAAAAATATTCTTTAAAAAATCCACGCCTTGTGGGAGTCCTGAGAGTCATGAAAAATTAATCTTTAAAGAATCCACGCCTTGTGGGAGTCCTGAAAAAATATTCCTTAAAAAATCCACGCCTTGTGGGAGTCCTGAAAAAATATTCTTTAAAAAATCCACGCCTTGTGGGAGTCCTGAAAAAATATTCTTTAAAAAATCCACGCCTTGTGGGAGTCCTGAAAAAATATTCTTTAAAAAATCCACGCCTTGTGGGAGTCCTTTAAAAAATCCACGCCTTGTGGGAGTCCTGAAAAAATATTCTTTAAAAAATCCACGCCTTGTGGGAGTCCTGAAAAAATATTCTTTAAAAAATCCACGCCTTGTGGGAGTCCTGAAAAAATATTCTTTAAAAAATCCACGCCTTGTGGGAGTCCTGAAAAAAAATTCTTTAAAAAATCCACGCCTTGTGGGAGTCCTGAAAAAATATTCTTTAAAAAATCCACGCCTTGTGGGAGTCCTGAAAAAAAAATATTCTTTAAAAAATCCACGCCTTGTGGGAGTC
>NW_026876906.1:0-20612 GCF_032173495.1 Musca vetustissima | reverse complement strand
TTTCAGCCTACAAATGATGTGTCTAACATGGTGCCTGAAAACTTACCAATAAGTTACGCAGGAATAGTCAACAATCCTCCTGCTCCTCTTTTAAATGATGAACACCCTGGTATTATTACACTTAGAGCCATTCCACCGAAAAAAAAGTGTTTTTGTAACGAGACTTGCAGCTGAGGCTACGGTTGAATCTGTTGAACTTTTCATTAAGTCGAAACTTGGGCAAACTACTGATATTTTAATTCATAAATTTAACTCAATTCAACAACGTTCAATCTCATCATTTAATGTTACTGTCTCGGATAACATCTATAATCGGCTTATCGACACTGATTTTTGGCCTGAACATACAATTGTTCGTGAATTTATATATAGAGAAAGACAAAGACCCATTAATATTGGTTTCATACCTGAAAATACCGAACATGTTTCAAAAAACTAAGTTCTATCAATAATGATGATATTTCCATTATCTATCAAAATGTCCGTGGTATTCGCACCAAAATATCAAAATTGTATCTGGAAAGTTTTACGTTTGACTATCATATAATAGTACTTACAGAGACATGGTTAAATGAAACAATTATGAACTCAGAGATTTTGCCAAACAACTACCATATTTTCAGACGTGACCGTGGTAGCAATGGCGGTGGTGTTCTGATAGCTGTCTCTAACAAATTTTCATGTGAATTGTTGGATACTGATTCTACACTTAACATTGAGTTTGTTTCCGTTCAAATTAAACATAATTCTAAGAAAATGATTATTTTATGTTCCTACGTTCCACCTTCGTCTCCCCAAATAACTTATGAAAAACATAGTCAAGCTTTTAAAGCTGTTTTACAAAAAGCTAAACCTGAGGATTTGATTTTTGTTTTGGGTGATTTTAATGTGCCAAATATTTCGTGGAATTTTCTACCCGAAGATAAATACTTAATGCCTGCAGTTATACACAAATCCTATGAAGAATTTTTCGACACACTCTTTGATTTTGGTCTATTTCAGGTAAATTCTATACGTAACTCCAGCCCCGAAGATCAATACCATCCGACCATAGAAATAAACGTCGCCTTTCCAACAATCAATCAAGTCGAACATAACACTCGTATTGAAAAATCCTTATGTTTTGCGAAAACAAACTATATACAGTTAAATGACTTGTTACTGAACAGAGGTCTGTGTGCCGAAAGATTTTTATAAAAAGTTGTCTGGACCACCATGGAACACAGAAGCATTAGCCAGATCTAAAAATAAAAAGAATAAACAATTCAAAAAATACCAGCGTACCGGTTCTGCTATTGACTACGGAAAATATTCAGTAGCACGTTCAGAATATACCAACTTGAATGATATTTGCTATTCAAAATATATATCAAATCTCACACACAAATTTAGACAAAACCCGAAATCATTTTACAAATTTGTCAATTCCAAACGTAAAGTTAACGCTTTTCCTGCAACTCTAAGATATGGAAACAGTGAATCATGCGACAACACTATTATAAGCAACTTATTCGCAGATTTCTTCACTACAACATATTCAACTAAAAGCTATTCTAACAACATATACCCTTTTGAATTGAACTCTAACCAATCAATATCAATTACTCTGTTGGATAGTAAAATGGTTTTAAATGGATTGAAGCATTTAAAATATGGATATGATTTTGGACCTGATAAGATCCCAAGTTGTATTCTAATAAAATGTGCTGAAGCTTTTGTTTTACCTTTAACTATGCTGTTTAACGCTTCGATTAATCAAGCTGTATTTCCTCACAAATGGAAAACGTCATATATCATTCCACTATTTAAAAATGGAAATAAATCCGATGTTGCTAATTATCGTGGAATTGCAAAATTAAGTATAATTCCAAAGCTCTTTGAAAAAATCATAACTGATAACATTTACCATCATGTTAGTTCCCTTATATCTCCCTACCAGCATGGATTTCAGAAAAAATGCTCCACAGCAACGAACCTTCTGCACTTCTCCACCATAGTCAATCGGGGATTTCTTCGAGGAATGCAAACCGATGCTGTTTACACGGACTTCAGCAAAGCATTTGATAAAGTCAATCATAAGCTGTTACGATTAAAACTTGAGTGCCTGGGATTTACTAACAGAAGTCTCAACTGGATTTCTTCATACCTAAAACATAGGACACAAAATGTAAAATTTAATAATACCATATCGAGAAGTATTGCAGTTTCCTCTGGAGTGTCACAAGGCAGCCATCTAGGTCCTCTTCTATTTTCTTTATTCATGAATGACCTACCTCAAATAATAAAGTTTTCATATATCTTGATGTATGCCGATGATGTGAAATTATTTCTTAGTTTTTCAGACATCTGAAGTAATGATTTGTTACAAGATGATCTGAATTCGTTTACAAATTGGTGTAATATTAACCTTATGGAAATAAATTACTCGAAATGCAAACTCATGAGATTTACAAGAAAGAGGTTAATTGATACTGATTATACACTTAACGGCTACTCTCTGGAAAAAGTTAATGAGTTTGTGTATCTTGGAGTTCTTTTGTATCGTTAACTGAATTTTAATTCCCACATTTCAGTAACAATAAACAAAGCAAAGGCCGTGCTTGGGTTTATTAAACGGTGGAGTAGAGTTCATGGATCCTTATGTCACAAAAAATTTATATACAACTCATGTTCGCCCTATATTGGAATACTTTTCGATCATATGGGATCCTATATATATTACACACAGTGATCGCATCGAGTCCGTTCAAAAGCAATTTCTAATTTTCTGTTTACGGAACTTAAACTTCTCGAATTATAATCTTCCATCATATAAAGATAGACTTTCCCTCATCAAGCTGCCAACTTTAAAAAGCCGAAGGAAAATGTTGAATGTATCATTTATTTTTAATGTAATAATGGGTGACGTTAATGCTGGATTTTTAATCAACAACATTTTTTCAATATTCCCCAAAGAGCTACTCGCAATTATGTACCACTAGCTATTCAATTTTCTAGAATAAATTATTCAAATGCAGATCCCTTAACAAGAATGTCTAACGATTTTAATGAATTATATAATCTTATTGATTTTTTATGAATCTTGAAGCATTGAAAAGTAAAATTGTAATATATTTAAATTCATGAAATTAAGTATAACATTTTGTATTATATAGTCTGTAAGAAAAATATCCAAAGACTAATAAATAAATAAATAAAAAAAATAATGTTAAAGTTCATTTTTTGAATTAATCGCCACTTTGCCTACCGCCCAACCCAGCATGCGTCGGTGGGGTAGGTTCGATTTTTAGTTTAACTTTTTGCTAATACTAACAATTCCTTAGAAAATAAGATTACACCTAAGTCTGTTTTTACACGGTCTTTTTGTACACGGTTTTGATATAACACGGTTTGAAAATTTAATATTTTTAATTTTTTAGACGATTTTATTCCATTTAGCACGATTTGAAATTTTATGTACTTAAATTTTTTTGTCATATTAAATTTTTGCGAAGTATGTTCATATCACAAAAAAAGTATTTATGAAAGAAAAAAGCCTGAAACCATCGATATTATATTTGCGAACACTAGCTTAAAGATTTAAGTGAATTACCTTTAGCGCGTACAAACAATTTTTACTGGTCAAAGCAAATGTGAAATTTAGGGGAATTCCCTTTATGTATAAGATCAATGTCTTTTTTTACACGGCTTCTTCTGGAACCAATCTACCGTGTAAAAACATACTAAGGTGTACTTATAGTTCATCAATTTTAAATTTTAAGATATAAAACTAACATAGATGATAAATGATATATAATATTTTTAATTAATTTGAAGTTCCATACGCTTGTGATGAAATATTTTTCCCGTACCCACTCTAATGTACGCTCGCCACAATTGTGATATTGATACCGTAACCAGAATATACCAAAAATATACAGAGAAAAAATATTAAATACTCACTATAATAGAGAGAGCTCTAACGTCGAAAAGTCTTGGATGTGTGGTATACGTAGCAGAGGTATTTTCTGTTGAGAGATGTTATGGGATTTTGGTGTACTCTTTGATACGGCGTCAACGTCTGAAAGGCGGTATTCATTAGTGATTGCAGAAACAGATCACTCCCAACATGTAGCTAAAACCCTACTATCGGTAAATCTCATAAAAGAAGAATGAAGCAAAGAGACTAAAGGCAGTCGTACTGAATTGTAATGATGTAATAACTATACACGTTACGTTGATTGTTCACCAAGTATGCTTTTAGCTATATGTTCGATGCACAGGTTTAACGAATTTTTTACAAAGAGGAAAAAAATGATACAGTGCATCTTTGAAGTATTTATCACAAAATTAACCCGATTACAAAATAATATAAATGCAGTTATCCACACATGGGTAATGTAAGGTGATAAATTTTAAAGAATATATGTGGCTAATATTTAGTTCTTAGAAAAATATTTAAAAACATGAAATCAAGGATAGTGTTCATCCACATCAAGTCTTAAATAGCTACTGCAGCTTAAAGCTTTATCTTACTGATTCCACTTATATTGTATATGTAGGCTGATGAGACTATTAGACCACTGCACTTCTTTAGAATTTTTTTACCTTGTATTATCTATAGCTCTAGATTCCATTCTAATGCATTTTTTAACAATTTTACGATTTTCAAAATCACCGAAATTTCTATATCTCCTCCATCATATCTTCTGTCATTTTAGGTTGAATTTTATAGAACAAGCTTACGCTACGTCTTGGGCAACTTTTTAATGCAATACTTCATTACATTTAACCATAAATGCCACGTTGATCGGAGTTTGTTTCTCGTTACTCTGTTGTCTGAGTTCTAACAATAGAACTGACTCGACCGAAACATTCCAACAAAGACAGAGGTCTAAGTTTTAGCTTGAAGCTCGGAGCAGAAAAACCAGTATTTTTATGACTTCGCAGTCTCCCAACAATAATAATTAAATTACAGTATTGGGTGCCAATCCTATTTGATGTAATATATAATACAAAAACCATATATCGTTTGCAGTTGTTCTCTTTCTGTAATAGCAGTTTATAACTTACCGCATATACGAAATGGCACTGAAAATAATTATTTTTGATGATGAAGATGATAATGAAGTTCTTTCTTAGTATGATGAAAGTAAAATAACCTTCATATATGAGATGTATCAAAAAGGAAAATTGTCGAATTAACTTTGATATTTTGATTAACATTTATATATACGTTAATTAACATTTATTTAATAAAATAACATTATTGTGGGGAAATAAAGTAAATTACCAATTTCAAAAAAATCCAACGAAGTTAGAAAAAAAATTAAAACTGGTCTATTGACTGAGCTCAATAATTGTAGCTTAAATGGAACTTTTCTTACGTATATTATTCGGCAAAATGGCAGAGAAAAGCCTTCGTGAAAGCAACGAAACCTCAAAAAGGCTGAAGTACATCAACGAATTTCCAGGCGAACGAAAAAAAAAATACTGAATGTTACTAACATACTGAATTAATTATCTGGCCAATATAATTTTAACAAATAGATGGCGCTAGTGACAATTTCGGCCATAATTCGTAAGTAGATTTTCGTCAAAACAATCCTTAAGATATATGGCAAGTGCAATCCTTACATGTTTATTGCTAAGGAAAAGCCGCGAGAATGTGCAAGTGTTTAATTTGTATTTGACAATAACATTAGACATTAATTTCGGCGAATTATGCGTGATTTATGTCAACCGAATAATAATTCATGGTCGAGTGTTCCTTTTTTAATCATGCTTGCTTTCTAGCTAGAAACAAATTTAACATATGAGTGCATGAGACTACCTTTCCTATTATACTATGGTTACTGTTGGCGTGGTACCGTGTAGTAGTGAAAACCCAAAAAGAAAGAAAAGAAAAACGAAAGAATTTGTAAATATTTTCAATCTTTATTGTAAAGTATATGGGTTTCATTAGAAACAAGACTTTACCTTAGCGTGCGTTAACGACGATAGCGAGAGATGTTCATTCAACGAAAGCGGGAAAGCAAGTGTAACCAACGAGATTACAAGTGTTTACTCTAAGATAGCGGGTAAGCAAGTTTAACCGACGTGAGTTAGAATGCAAGTGATGTTGCGATTGGCAAGAAAGCTACAGCAAGGCCGTGATGAACAACTACGACCGCAGCATTGGAAAGCGCCTCTCTGCATCCGAACTAAGCGAATGTGGCTTCCAGAGATATAGTAGAAGAGAGCGCAACTCTCCCCTACAATCCAAACTAGGCGAATGAGGCTCCTGAAGATATGCAGAGAAGATTTCCCCATTGGGCTCCGAAGAGTCCAATTAATGTGGTTAATTGCAATGCTGTAGAAGGGGAAACAATGTATTGCCGTAAGCAATGTATCGAACTTAAACATTGCCGCCCACCTTGCCGCGCTAGCTGCGTGGCAACCGATATTAGATTAGTGCGCGACTTAAACTAAGGTTAGTAATTGCATTGTGAATTAAATGCATCGATAGGTATAGTAGTTCAGTTTTTATTGAGCAACAAATTAACAAGAAATAGCGATTTTGCAATATGAGATACATAAACTACGATTAAAGGTTGTTCGCTTATGTCAACTATGCAATTTGACTAGGAATCGGTCCTGCAAGTATATAAGCGAATATAGTTTTCTGAGCCACCAATGAATTCAAAACAGTGTGAGGCGACTCAGCCAATAGAATTTTAGAGTATAAATCTGCGCCCATATTACAAGTCTATATCTTTATTTGACAGGACCAACGCGTTTGTGTATAAAATATTACTCGAGTTTTTGGGCGAGGATACCTTCAAAGAACAAATTTCTTTAGAAATGATAGATGTAGCATTATTTACTCCAGATAGAGTAGCGTTTGTAAAGCGAGAATTAATTCCAATAGTTTGTCGTAGTCTCTTTGTCATGATCGAGACTTCCGACGAGGGATCTATAATAGCCCGAACGGCATAATTTTTTCGATTATGTACAACATTTACAACGGCAGTTCCCAAAAGCACATTTCTGTTTTGTGTGGTGTGCAGAATTTGCCGATTGTCCAATTTAGCATGAGAACTTCGAATGGGAGTGATCGAACTAGATTTGGAGCGAGATTTGTGCAAAGTATAATGCTATTTTGTGTACGGTGCAGTAGCGTGTGATGTCTATTTTTGCAAATAGTGATTACTATTGCAGTTTTTAACTTGATGTCCATGAGATAGACAGTTGATGCAAAGACCATACTTTTTTACCAATGAGAATCTATTCTCAAACGAAAGTTTTAGAAATCGAGAGCAGACTCGTAGATGATTGATACAAACCAAATTATCAAGACACGACAATGTTTGTATTCTATCTGAAAGGAAAGCATTTAAGAACTGAAGGGACGAAAGAGGGAAACGAATCAATTCCTGAAAATGTATGTGGGCACAGAAGTTTAGGACACGACCAAATTGAATCCAAGTGCCGCAAAATAACGAAAATTCAACTAACGAAATCTTAGAAAAGAGACGGAAATGTGCCGACGAATTTTACAAATGTCTTTATAATATCGAAAAGGTAGAAACAGGAAACTAAGTTCTGCCAGTAGAGTGCGAAAGCTAAAATCAAATTGAACACAATATTCCGTGATGGATTTATGTTGTCAATCTGCCGATTAGGAAATTTTGAATTATCCAATATATGGAAAATATCTATCGAGTTAGCAAGGAATTAAATAGAATTGAAGATATGCGAAACTTCAAAAGAAAACAACAAAAAAGATTGAGAGAAATTGCTAAGTATTGCTTTATTTGAACAAGTAACTATCGAAAATAGTTTGTAAGATGTAGGGTTCTAATGTTCAAATCTACCAAACATGCAAAGAATAATGTAGAATAATTCCAAACCAACTATAAGAAGTACTCAGAAAGATAGGCGATATAAACAGCAAAAAACAACAAATTTTGCGAAATTTCCAAAAAAAAGTACACAAATTGGCAAAAATCATTTTAAAATCGCTATCACCGACAGTAGGGTGCACGAAATTTCAAATTATGCTATAAATTTACAGCCAAATAATTTTTGGTGTAAGAGCAAATATCTATTATAAAACACAAGCAGTGTTGAGTGAGCGGCTAACGCACTACAAACAGACCAACGACAACGGACCAACAGAGTGGTGTGGGAAGAGTAAGAACTTGTTGGTACGTTTGTTTGTTAGTCGGCTCAGACCAAAGAAGACGGCTAGAATGCGAGAGTGATATTTAATGTTGATATCACACGATCAACAACACAACGAGAATGAACCAACAAGGAGTATTTGGGATCGAACGATTGAACAGTAATAGTGGTGAAGAGAAATAATTTGTTGGTTGATCGAATGTTAATAAACAAACGCTACAAAAAGGCGCGTGGAATATTAGAATTTTATTGTTGTACGAGAGATGAATAATAAGGAAGTCAACGAGAAAGCGGAGTGTATAAGTAGCCTTTAGTGAGAAATCGCAAATAAGCACTACACAACAGATTACTGGCAAACAAATTATGGCGAGAATATGCGACAAAGAGTGGACTGTATATTTAGAAATGCGCGCGTTAAGGTAATTGTAGGGCGACCAGCGCGACGTACCGAACAAATTTAATAAAAAATTTAATATTAAATATTTGTTTTTGTAAATCGAAAGTAAAAAAACGACAACAATCGCGGTATGCTCTATATAAAAGAAACTGAACTACGTACCTTTGAGTTTATGATGTTTTGTTTGGATGATGATGATGCAGTTTTTGATGTTTGATGTATTTGGTGATGATGAGGTGTTGTGTGATATATTTCTCCTTCGAAAATAAGGAATAATCGAGATTAGTAACGTCACTATTTGTTGGTAGACGATCCGACAACAAAAAAGCTAATTTTTATCCGGCTCGAACGGAGCAGTGAAACCCCAAAAATAAAGAAAAGAAAAACGAAAGAATTTGTAAATATTTTCAATCTTTATTGTAAAGTATATGTGTTTCGTTAGAAACAAGACTTTACCTTAGCGTGCGTTAACGACGATAGCGAGAGATGTTTATTCAACGAAAGCGGGAAAGCAAGTGTAACCAACGAGATTACAAGTGTTTACTCTACGATAGCAGGTAAGCAAGTTTAACCGACGAGAGTTAAAATGCAAGTGATGTTGCGATGGGCAAGAAAGGTACAGCAAGGCCGTGATGAACAACTACGACCACAGCATTGGAAAGCGCCTCTCTGCATCCGAACTAAGCGAATGTGGCTTCCAGGAGATATAGTAGAAGAGAGCGCAACTCTCCCCGAACTACGCGAATCTGGCTCTTGGAAGATATGCAGAGAAGATTTCCCCATTGAGCTCCGAAGAGTCCAATTAATGTGGTTAATTGTAATGCTGTGGAAGGGGAAACAATGTATCGAACATATACATTGTCGTAAGCAATGTATCGAACGTAAACAGTTACAATGAATGGAAAGATAAATGGGTTCTTTTTTTGGAATAGTCCCCATTTAAAGGTACGCCCATTTACGGTATTTTGAAGCTTAGCTCCGTTATCCAACTAAAGCAGCTGTAATTTAGTATATTGAGTTTTGAGAAGGTAGAATTCCTCCTCACAGACATGTTTTTAGTATCCCATTTTTATACTAGTCCGAATTTGATCCTTAATTTACAAATATTTTTTGGGTAAAAAAATCATAAAAATTAAAACTCTCCGATTGTAAATACAGCTAATATGGTTCAAAATAAAGAATAAAATTTTTTTTATTGTTGCTAAAGAATGTTCAATCAAACATTTAAAGTTAGAGTATTATATAATTTTCAACATTGCAATTATGTATTCAACATCATGTTTGATGTTTGTTGTCACCAATTTCTAGGATATTGGGGTGGTCTATATTCCTCAAAGACTAAGCCCAAGTCAGTTTATTTTTTATATTGAGCATACCGCGAGTGTTGTCGTTTTTTAATTTTCGATTTACAAAAACAAAATAAAAATTTTGCTACATGTTCCACTACGTCACGTACTGGTAGGCGCGTGCATTCCTAATTATACAATCCATTTATTGTCGCATATCACTGCTTCAATTTGTTTGCAAGCATCTTTTGTGTAGTGTTTATTTGTTATTTCTCACTAAAGGCTACATATACACCTCGCTTTCTTTTTGAACTCGCTAGCCACTCAACATTGTTTGTGTTTTATATAAATACTTTTTTAAAAAAATATTTAATAAAAATGATTGTCATATTTTTTTTTACTTTTTAATAAAATTTCGGCATTTTACAAGGGAATCCTCACCAAATCGGAAGTGAATCTGATCGACCTCCTGTTGATCAGTCAGGCTTTGCTAATGATCTTAAAATTTCTAGTTATAGTTGGAATATGAATATCCCAAATTCACCAAATATCGTTCACACTGATTTTCCAATCGTCTAGGCCTTCTTCTTATCTATCGTTTAGGCCGTCCAATATTGTCAATCTTCCTCAAGTAGTTTAAAATGTGGCACTCACTTCTACTGTTGCCAGTTGTAGTGTTCCATGTATCCCAAAATCGCAATGTCTTGTTGGGTACCAGGGCCGATCAGATCTCGACCTGGGTACGAAACTCCTTAATTAACTATGTTAACCAAGTTAATTAAAGAGTTTCGTACCCAGGTCGAGATCTGATCGGCCCTGGTTCTTAAAATTTACAAAAACATCTCAAATTGCCCACTCAGTCAATCATTCCCCGTCGGACATGTTCTGTGAGAGGAATTATCGTCGTTGTGTCCGGTCAAAATTCATTTAGCTTTTTCTCCTAATGCCAATTCTGGCTTGCATAGATTTTGTTGCTTTTTCACTCATTCCCAAAGCTAACATAATTTGTTTATTTTCTTAATTAGGTCTGAGCATCCTTTTTGATGCTATTCCAATTACACTGGGTCATCTATCGTAGTCGCTCCTTCTCGTTCGCCAACTCTACAAATTCTTATCAAAAGATTTCACTGGTTAAAATTTGCAGTAGTTAATTTAACAACTCACTCGAAAAAAATGGAATCATACATAGGTCGTAATCAATTTTACTAACTCTGCTCCGGTGTGAGCAATCACATTAGATTCAACAAGGAATTGCTCGTCGACTATTTACCAAATTGGTTGTAAATAGTAACCAATACCTATTGTTTTCTTTTGCCGAAATAGTTGTCGCAAAATACACGGTCTTATATTGAATTAAACAAAATATTTCTCACACAAAACAAAAAAGCTCATAGAAACTGAACTGCCGTACATATTCCAGCATTTTATTAATTAATTTTCTTTATAACGGATTTGTGTTAGGAGACAGAATTTTTCCTATCAAACAAGTGATATAGTTGGTAAATCGGTTGAGGATTGGTTACAGTGGTTGAAATATGAAAAATACGTGTAAAAAGACAAAATTTATTTTTCTTCGGACAATGAATTTATAAGTGATAAGTTTTATTATATTTCGGGGAAGAAAAATAATAAGCTTTCGAAAATTAGTAAAATCAAAATCATTAATTTTTTCGTTCCTTACTAGAAATATACTAAAATAAGTGAAATATGCATCTTTTCACATAAAAATTTATGAAGTGACCCAAAAAACCAATGGTATTTGCGTGGTCCAGGGACTGCAACTGAAAAGAATTGGTGCATTAGAACCCCTGAATAAAATTTGTTTGTTGTTTTGTATCACAGTGTTATTATTCAAATTAATTGGCCACTTATTTGAGTCAAAGGGGGAACTTCTCTGTACTTCTTCTCGGAGTCACATTCGCCCGGCTCGGATTGTTGGAGAGAGTATCCTCTCTTCTAGAAATCACATTCGCTTAGTTCGGATGCAGAGAGGACTCTTCAGTGCTCCGGTCGTCGATGTGAACTCGTCTCTGTTTACGCTAAATTGCTCACCCCGACTTCACTTGCTTTCTCGCTTTCGTTGATCACACACGCATTAAGGTAAAGTTTTGTTTCTTTCGCAACTCGCTAACGTTGCAAAATAAGTTGAAAATATATTATATACAAAACTTTTTAATATTTTTGGAATAAAATATATTTGAAATTTTGAAAAAATCACCCAATTTAAGGTTTATGAGAAAAATTTATGTTTTAATGAATATTTTGAATATCAATTGTTTACTAACTTCAAACAGGGCTTGAGAATTTATTTAATAGTTTTTTTTGAATTATTTATATATTTGCAATTGTTTTTTTTTAATTGTTGGGAATTTTTTCGTTTTCTTTGAGATTTTGTAACGAAATTCCATAGAGTTCTTGTAAATTTTAATTTTCTCCTACATTTGTTTGAGTTTTGATTCAATATCGTAAAATTTCGGTCACCGCTACTGATGCCTTTATTGCTACTAAAGTCTGTTTTTGTAAAATTCTAAATGAACGATTTCGAGTGACTTATGAACGCAGAATACAACAAATAACGTAACGCTTCATTGTCAGTATGATTTTGACAATCCTTTTATGTATTTGACTACAAATTTTGAAAATAGGTATTGGTAAAAATTTTAAAATAAATAGAAATGAGTTTGAAAGCTGAAAAGTAAAATAGTTAATTTTGAATTTCGGGCCGTGTAAATTGTGGAGACTTGGATGGCACAAAAGTGAGTCATTCAATAATTAAAAACCGGGTAATAAATTCAAATATATCGGGTGCGTGTCCAAAATGTTTTGCATAAATTGGCCAACTGCTGCTGGTAAAAATGCTGTGAGAGATAAACATCCAATACTCCATTATTTAACTGCTCCTCATGGTAGTGTCCGGGAAAGAAAAAAACAAAACCTAAACGAACTTTTTTTTGTATTCCTGATTCGAAATGACCGATCGCTGGACCGATTCGAACATAGTATTTGCGTGGTTGAGGTACTAGGAACAGCTCTGGATATCGACGTACCAGCACCAACTAGCCAACCTATTAGTCATATGCGTCTAGACCCCCATCCCGTGTCGATTATGTTTCCATGCTCACCCCGATCTTGAATGTCTGTTTAGAAACGTTTGTGTTCCAGTGACTAAAATCGATAACATGGTTTGACTCAGCTCAATGACAGTTTCTGATGACTGGAGTTGCCAACGTAACCCGCGGTAGAAATTCCCTCCATGACTGCTCCCCTAATATTCGCAAATCATTCGGTGGCCTCGAACTCTCGGATCTTACGTTGCATCATTATGAACAAATTGTAATGGTTCTTGGTCCAAATATTTATTACAGGGTTATATTGACTGGTGTGATTTCCAACCCGGTCTTTCTAGCGCCTTCAACTACGTTACATTTGCCTTAAAATTCCCGAGCTCAGTCGATCACGGATACTGATTGTCGTGCCTTTGCACGTTCCCTCTGCGGAACCCGCAGAGTTTATATACCAACGGATGACGATTATTGTTTTTGTGCTCATTTTTTTATAAAGAACTATTTATTCGGTCCAACTTTTAGCTTTCATATATTTTAGTTCGTTTTTAATTATCTTGCTGAAAATATACATAATACTTAACTATAACAAACCCGCCCAGAAGTAAACTTTTTACGCTAACGCTGGCAACCTTTACAAAAAAGGTCGGGTTCATGAAAGCAAAGGGAAGCAGCGTAAGTATTGCCAAAAATAAAGTAAAATATTTCCCAGACTGCGAAAAATAATCTAATGCTGTACTTCCTAAATACGGGATTACAGAATGTCATAAGTTGATTCCAGAAATATGATCGCATTAATGTGGTTTAGGCAATTAAAAGAAATTAATAGACTATAAAACTGATGCATAGCAATATTAGTTGGCAACAACCATTGGGGTAACGCAAATGATGAAAAGTACAATTAATGTGTATCAGCTACCACTTACGCATAGCAATAACCAATTTTGCAGTTCCGAAAACAGTGTGGTTGCTGTTATATTTTATTACAAAATATTTAAGCAGAGATGTTTGACAACTCAATACTGTTTTCTAATGGTATATCTACGACATGCGCAATAGGGAATACAAATAGCGTAATATGAAAGTAGTATGTATATTAATAGCTCCTTGTTCGTTTATGTTTTACTTATAATTGTATTCCAATTACTAGAAATAGTAAAAAACAGTACATCGAAGAAATCCAAATTTGTATGTCTTCTTCTTCAAAGTTTATCTGCCGCTCCAACTTTAAAATATATAATGGATCTTAGCTATACAAATAATCTAAGTCAGTTTGGGAGCGCATGTGAAAAAGGTACTTTTAATTTCATATTATAATGTTTAATGTGTTTAATTACAATATATATATATATATATATATATTAAATTGGATAAGTCGTCTGGAAATATTTATAATCGAATTATTGAACAACCTTCGCATGTAATTCTGGTACACATTAAGTAAATTTAGAATTCACTTACTCATTTCTATTAATATATTTTCAGTTAGTATTTTTTGATTATTCGACATTTTACATAATAGTAAAGATTGATATAGGTTGAGGTAAGTTTTTGTAATTTTTTGTTCATCCTCACGGAAACTTTTACAATTACAATTAGAATAATAACTTAAAAAAACTAGCGTTGTGTGATTACTACCGTCAAGTGTTATTACTTGACTATTAGAATTTACATATTGTACGATCTCCTCTCCGAACAATAACCAGTGTTGTCCGTGTCTGCCTTGCTGGTTATTCGGTTTGTTGTTGGTAGGCTATTGATGTAGAACATCTCTCTCTTATTAAATGGTTTTCTGTTTGTAAAACTCTTGCAGCACGATTGACGAAATATCTGTATAACTTATTATTTTTAATTATAAGGGAAGAAACAATTCAAGAAACTCTGATTACGCTAAATAAACTTAATAAAAATATACAATTTACTGTTGCGGAAGAAAATAAGGGAAAATACGGGATACGGATAAAAACTGTGCTAAACTGGTATCAAAAACCTACAACATCAGGGAGGTTAATCAATTACTATTCCACGCATACAAAATGAACTATTATCAATACTGCAAGAAATCTAATTAACAGAATACGTCTTTAAAATACATTAAAAATCAAAAAAATTTTCCGAAAAATAATTTCCCCATAAATATAATAAATAGACACCGACCTATAAATAAAGACTCGCAAAATACTAAAAGAACAAAAAAGATATACAAATCTCTGATATATTTGCCTAATATCAGTGAAAGGTTGGAAAAATCTGACATATACATAATACAATAAAATCGATATTTAGTAATGTAAAATACAAAATTCAAAAATTTAAAAAAAAAAACCAATGCAGTTTACTAAATATGTGTGAAAGGTTGGAAAAATGTGACATATACATATTACAATAAAATCGATATTTAGTAATGTAAAATACAAAATTCAAAAATTGAAAAAAACTCAATGCAGTTTACTAAATAGAATGTGGTGGCAATGAAAAAGATTGTGCCAGCCGTGAGAGAAAACAAATACAATAAGAGACTCACAAACCACATCAATAACCTACTAACAACTAATCGAACAGAATATCAGACACGGAGAACACAGGTTCTTGTTAAAGGCATCTAACTCGGACGGGAGATCGTACAATATGTAAATAACAATCAGTGCAATAATAACACTTGATGGTAGTAGTCACACAAAAAAAATTGCAAAATATACCTTATTTGTATGTATCTTTGTTTCTAAGACTTTCAGGCTCGAAAATCAAACTTCTGAGAAGTTTTGCACATTTTGTTAAAGCTTTTTTCAGAACTTAGAATGCTCTCTCTCATTGGCCGCTTTTCATGATAAATGTTCATTAAGCGATCACGATATTAGGAATTGGACAATTACTAATAGTTGACCTTTACCATGATACGGCACCAAATAATAATTCTAAAGCTACGATCCATGCCTTTTCACAATCAACTCATTTGGTCCATGAATTAGTTTTAATCGAATTATACCTTCAGTATCATCGGATCAAGCTTCTAATCTTTTAGCTATGCAGATATTTAATTCTTTATAACACAATAATATTATTTGAGCACATCGTTAGTGAATAATAAGCAAGTGCTTAAAAAGACGCTGTATCTTTTATAACAGGTTATAACATTTCCGACGTAAGCCAACTTGCTTCAATAACGTCACGAACATTATGATCGTTGTGTATGGGTTCCCCGTAGACAAAACCTAAGTAAGCATTCCGAATTTTCGGAGATACAAGTTATTTGGCAGTTCTTTCGTCTTGTATATCGTACTGTTTGTACTCATGAGTGCAAACGGAACGAAATCGAAAATTCTCAGTTACAACAAAAATACATGGAAACGTTTCAGTTCTTCTTGCGAGTGAAACGAAGATGAAAAGTTTCCAAACGTTTGCCGAGGGAAATGATCAATTGTTCTGTTGCTATGTTATGGCGAGTGGCGGCGGTGGTTGCTCAAAACAACCACTGAAGTTCCAACAACAGAAAACAAAATGGACATCAACAAACATAACGCGACAATTAATCATTTACACCGAGCAAACGTTGGAAAACGTTTCATTTTCTTTTCGATCCCAAACGTTTCAAAAACATCGACAAACAGAAATACACTAAGGCAATCGCGTTTAAAGAGAATCACTCGTGCCGTCACTTGATGCTAATACAGTAAATCGTATATTTTCAAGAGTTGTTGAGATTTTTACTTGCAGTTTTATAGGGACATTCTCGAATAACGTTCCTTCCTTTCATACGAAATTCATGTCGTCTATGCTTTCTCGGATATTGCCAACATTCTCCTTTTTATGTTTTACTTACTTGCAACTCAACCTTTACGCACATCGGTAAGATCTTACTTTCTCGAATAAAAATTATTTTCTTATATTTCGTTCAAATAAAGCCTGAATATTCAATTCTAATTTCCACTGTTTTTTCTTCCATACTAATGTGAAATCCATCGGGGAGAAATATTGTGTTATCCATAATAAAAATTCTAGCCGAAAATTCTGTTCCAGTTTGTTAATAATATAATCATTGATACTAATGCATCATCGATACTTTAATAGAAAAAGGTAAGTTGGTGTTTTCTTTCCTTTCATTTCAAAAGTGCAAAATTTCCTAACAACCTAATTCAGCCGACACGATCGTGGGTTCTGATTCGGATATTAGTGATAATATCCTTCCTATTAGTTCCGTTCATTTAATTCATTTTAAGGTACATATCGATAAATAAAATGGTCCAAAACCTAGTCCGAGTACGAAGCATACATACGCGATCGTGAGTCCGAGGGCAATAGAGGGGATGAATCGTGTGATGAAGATACAGCTTCTGAACTGGAAACCATTCCGGCTAAATACAAGACAACATACCTTACTTATAGCAAGTGTATTTCTCAATTGTCAAACATTCTTAGGAACTCCAGTCAGCCTCCCCTCCGAAAGAGTCTCCCGTTGTTGCTACTCCAACTCTGCACATCCAGTCGGGGTATTCATTCAATTTGCCACCTTGCGATACCGCAGTTTTTGCGGGGGATTATTTGTCATGGTCCACATTCCGGGACATGTTCCCAGCTATGTACATCAAAAACTCCCGCCGATGGAAAAATTATTTCATCTAATTCAAAAAACTAAACGCGAAGCAAACGAAATCGTTCAAAAAAGTCCGTTAACAAATGTGGTTTTCAATCAAACATAGTCTAATCTTTGCGATCGCTATGGAAATAAGCGCATTCTTGTAAACGGTCAACTGAAAGTTCTGTTCAATTTTCCTATCGTTCGTTCTGAGTCCTCTACGGGGTTGAAGAGCCTTCAGAGAGACATCAATTCCAGCATTTCCGTTCTGAAGACCTATGGTATCGACGTAGACAGCCGGTTCCAATTTTTGTCTTCTATGTTCTAATCGCCTGCCTTATCCCCTTGTTACTTTATGGGAACATACACTTTTGGATAAGGCCAGTATTCCACGGTGGTTGGAATTAGACAAATTTCTAACCAATAAGTATCTTACTCTAGAGTCAGTTTCCGAGATGCATAAATGTGTTTCTAGCTTCAAAGTGTCCTTTGTGAACCATTGAAGCTCACATCATTCGAAAATGTCCAAATGTCTTAAAAACGAGCCCTGATATGCGCGGTTCCGGGATCAAGCGTCAGGGCTTCTGTCTTAACTATTTTTCGAAAACTCTTTCTGTTAAAATTGCCTCTGCAAGCATAGCTATTAACCAGCAATAAGCGCGGTAATACTCTTCTTCACTAAGCCTCTTTTTAATTCCTCACCGGCTGTATCGTCAGTATCTAACACTACTCCTAATTCTTTGAATCTCAATCCCCCTGCGCCTTTCCCAGAGTTACAGTCCCCTAGACATGGCGCTGAGAATGTTCAAAATTATTTCTCGACCAATGTTCAGGGAGTATTGTTAGGTAAAGCAATGGTAAATATTTTTCTTAATGGTGTATCCTATTCAGAACAAGCGCCCTTTGATTCTGATTCAGATGGCACACTTATCTACGAACGTTTGTTCAATCAAATAATACTGTCCTTTAAGCGAAAGAGTGTTCAAATTTCAGGGCTTTACAGCGTACGTAAGGAGTGCACTTTTGTTCTTTCCTCGCCATAATTTCGAAGTGACCATGACTGCATTTGTGATTCCAAAGCTCTCGGGTAGTCTTCCGAGCCATACAGTTCCGACATCCTACTTCAAAGATCAGTCGTTGGCTGATACTAATTTCTTAGAGTTTACAAATCGCCTTACTTTTTGATCGCGATCCTTAATGCTGCCTGACCGGTTCTATAGGTAAAACTTCGTCCCGATCCGTCGACGTCGTTTCACATTTCTGTGAAATTTCTTTGTATAAAAACATTTCATGCTTTTGGGAAGTGGAGAATCTGTCAAGGAAGAATTTATATGATTATGTTGTTCATTTACCTTTTAAGGAAACTAATATTGATGGTGTAGGTTTGTGACATTCCAGATGAGGTGCGATGGTTCAGTTCCTTAGCAACAAGACTCGACTCACGCGAACTCCCGAGTTCAAGGAGGAGTATGATCGAGTTGTTCGGGAATATAGTGAGTTGGGTAATGTGCACGTCATTTCTTGGAACCCTTTCCAACTATTATCTAACTCACCACGCCGTTATCAAACCCGATAGTGAGACTGGTAATCAATGCTTCCTCTCCTTCTTCTAGCGGGTTAAGTCTCAATGATATTCTTCATACGGGTCCGATTCTGCAATCTGATTTAACCATGCTAATGAAATGGAGATTCTTCCGTTTCGTATTCAATGCCGACATTGAGAAGATGTACCTGCAAATTCTAGTTCATCCAGATCATCTTATATCGTTCCAGAGGATCTAATATCGTTCAGGCTCAGATGAGGAAGTTCAAGATCATCAGTTACGGACAGTTACATTCGGGGTGAATTCAGCTCCTTCTCTGGCAATTCGGGTTATGCATATTTCTTTCCGCCTTTCAATGGTTCTTTTCTCGAAGAGGCTGTACTTTGCACATGTAGGCTGACTTCCAAAATGTTAATTGCATTGCAATCGAACAATGCATCATGTTTCAAAATGCAACAATACCAAATATTTACATTGCTATTTCAAAATGTCGCTGCCACGTATTTGCAACGCAGTTAAATAGCAATCAGGCATCGAAGTTTGACCGGATTTTTTTGACAATGTAATAAAATTCAAAAATATTGCCAAATATTGCCGGTTCAACCATAAACCGAATTTCCCAACGTCTGACAGATTCCCTGAACCTGACAACGATTGCGATGGACAAAGAGACCTGGTGTAGACTAGTTGACCGGGTGTCCAGACTCCGTCCATATTATTGCCGGAGTAACTACTCAAATTTTCCCGCATCGACATTATCATTGGCGCTGATCTGTACACCAAGATCATTTGGGATGGTACTATTTCGAGGCCGGGACTGCCAACTGCTCTTAACACTATATGGGATTGGGTAATTTACGGACCGTATTCGAGCTAGCACCAGATCAATCAATTAATTAATGTTTCTATACTGAAAAAAATATTTTTATTTTTTTTCTGAAATACGACAAAAACATTGCATTGTTTTTTTATATATGAATGAAACATAAACTTTCCTTTTCAGCTATTTATGCATTCATATTCCCAGTAAAATTATGCTAACTTTATTCATCCAAGTTGTAATCCGAAAGAGCACACACAATATGATCCTGTATTATTTCAACTTCAAGGTGGGCGGCGATGTTAATGTCGGAATCGAGCTACAAAGTAATCCATTTGCCTTCTGGTAACTCCCGTTCCTACCCTTTCTTTTAATTGATTTTTCGCACGCATACTGTCATTACCACTCACCTAATTACATATGTATGGGTTCCTTCCTTTCATACACAATTCATGTCGTCTGTGCTTTCTCGTACTTTGATAACATTCTCCTTTTTATGTTTTACTTACTTGCAATTTAATCTTTGTGCACATCGGTAAGATCTTACTTTCTCGAATTATTCATCGAATACTAGTGTTTAATTTAGATTTGTATAAAAATACTAATTTTTATTGACCCCTGGTTTGGTCCTTAATTATTCGTTAAAATGTACGCGCTACGGTTTATTGCAACCTTGGTTTAGCGCCGTTGTCATTTTAACGAGTAATTACTTGTCACTTGTTTTTGCCGCCTCCTTTAAGCATCAAGGAGTACAATACTGTCATTCGGACAGACAACACGCATAT